>NW_025862277.1:467553-614814 GCF_002878395.1 Capsicum annuum
ATTTCTTTGTTTACTATTTTTTCATAGGACTTGATATCATCATGGTCTTCTTCTTTTGCAATTGAACAAAAATGTATCACTTTGCTTTTGGAAGGCTAAATAGTCCTACAAATGTTCATATAACGAACCATATTTTGGAATATCTTCCAGATGAATTTAAGGCGAGGATGAATCTTCACCCCGAGACTACCCCTAGTCATAACACAGTGCTTGGAACCACAAGTGATCCCAAACTAACCCATGAATTTGCATACTGTTAAGCAATTGAATTATAATATATTAGTTAGCTATTCTACTGTGTGAAAATATAATCATGACAAAATCTAAGAAAATTATATTTCTGATACAATTTACAATCTGATAAAAACTGAGGAGAAAACTGAAATTACATGACTGACTCTAACAACATCTATGAAGCCTCTACTATTCTAACTATAGATATATAGTACATGACCCCAACTAAACTACAACTAATCAATGTATATGAGTAATAAAGTAAAGTACACGAACAACATCTAACTGAAGTCCCCGAAATAGGAGAACTCATCACCTGCTGGCTTGAACTGCAACTGTCTGATCGTGAGGTCTGGACTACAATTGGTACCTACATTCTGAAATAGTGTAGTCACAAAAACATGTATATAAATCCGTACTTCTATAATGTACTGAGTAAGCGGGGGGGGAGGGGGGAATGCAATAAGTAAAACTAATTTGATATGTAATATTAAAATATGCATGCTAAGTGTAAGAAAACTCACCAAGAGGCTAAGGTAAATTGAAAGATTAAATATCTTAAAACATGAGTAAGAAACATATTCTGATAAGTTGGTGAATCACTACACTTAGTTTCTTAAAACTTTACTTTTGAAGCATAAGTAGAGCTGAAGCTAGGATATGGCAAAACATTAATACATGAACATACAAAACTAAACATACTTGTACTGAGCTGATCTGATAACTGGAATAACTGATGCATGGGTGACAGAATGATTGGAATCTAAGAAAGGGGATAACTAGCACCTATATAGAGTAGCTGATATAAGAATACAGATGTAAGACCCCACATTTTTGGGTTAGTCTTTGAACCATCATTCCTATGTGTATAAGCTATAATATAAATGATTACCATGTTAATATAAGTTTCATGATCTCACTATAGTAGATCCACTGAGCTGGCAACATAGTTTTGGAACACAGGGATTGCTACAAAGGGTCATACCCTCTACTGGCAGGTGAGCGCCATCCCTGGGTTCACTCAATGTTAAATCCTACTCCCAATTAAACTAACTCGGATTACTTAACCTAATTAGGTTTAACTGATTATGAATCATGATAGTGCTTATTATGGTAATAACAATTGAGAAATTAATTAATGCTCATGGTTTAACTAAAATTAATCTGAGGATACTGAAAACTAGGTAAACAACTAAATTTTGGGTATTCATAACCCCCAAGACTCGCTAACAATAACAATAGGACCACATGAAAACTTTGAAACCATAGAAGGGAATCATTTTTCAACATTCAACACTTAGGCATTTCATCAAATACATAGGGACCATAAACTTGTGCATGGGAATAAGAAATCATGTAAAAATATCATGGTTACACAAATTAATTCACTACTTAGGGATTTGATACAAAGATCATAATATTCAAAATATGTATTGGCTCATTCCACTTGAAAACACCTATACTCTTAATTTGAAATCAAACACATGGGGATCATGAGTTAAAACATGGGAGTAGTTAAACCATGAAAATCACATAAATTTTAATATTAGAAACATGGATTAAGGATTCAACATGTGAAAATCTCCATTCGAACATATCAAGGCAATATCAATGAAAACCATTTGTAAACATGATACATAATCAAAATTCATGAAGTTTCATGGATATAATTCATATTAACATGTAAATATCATAACTTTGAACTTGTTAACGGTTTTTTTTGGGTTCTATGAGTGAAAGGGGACCTGTGGATGAACTCTTACATACTTTAATTAGATAGATTCTTGAAGAAATCATGAATTTGATGCAAAAATCTTGACTTTGAAACCCTTGGAGATGATCTTGAAATATTTTCTTGAAATTCCTGAACTAGAGAACTTAAATCCATATTTATCTTGAAGAGATTCTAATGGATTCTTGAAGTTCTTGGATCGAGGTTAGGGTTTGTTATTGAGAGAGAGAGGCTTTCTTAGAGAGAAATTGTGAGTGAAGGGGCAAATAATGGTCCTTGGAGGCTTTAATTTGGTGTTATGGATGGATTTGGGTGAGGGAAAATGACCAAAGTGACCCTAGACCCTTAAGGAACTGAAGCAGCATATGAAATAGCTCTATATTACGTTAGATATAGCATTAGGGATAGCAATGCATCGTATAAATCATCACATCGGGGAGACCGGCGCGCATCTCTCCAATTGCATTGGCTTACTATTTCACATGGAAAATTCCATAAATTTTCACTCGGGTATCAGATTAAGGCAAAATTTATATTGTTGGAAAGATGACTCAATTATCTACAATTTGGTAGGTTTTGAGCTGCAAAATTCTACGTATATAAAAAGTTATACACATTCAAAGTAGACCCTTATAGAATGGAATACCAAACTTTAGACGAACCAAAGTCTCTTAGCTTAACTTTGTTCTAAGTTATTCTTATGAGCATTTTTCACCTCAAAAGCATATCAAATACGAGGATAAAGATAATGGAACTTATATTCATATGGTAATCTTTTTGATTATTGTTTATACATATAGGAACGATGGTTTAAAGACTAGCCCAAAAATACAGGGTCTTACATCTTTATTCTTATATCAGCTACTCAGTATATAGGTTCTAGTTATCCCTTTTCTTAGATTCCAATCATTCCATAACCCAGGCATCAGTTATTCAAGTAGTCAAATTAGCTCAGTACATGTATGTTTGGTTTTGTATGTTTATGTATTCATGTTTTACCATATCCCAGCTTCATCTCTACTTATCCTACAAAAGTAAAGTCTTAAGAAACTAAGTGTAATGATTCACCATCTTATCAGACTATGTTTGTTACTCATGTTTTAATATATTTAAGCTTTCAGTTTACTTTAGCCTCTTAGTGAGTTTGCTTACACGTAGCATGCTTGCTTAAAGATTACATATGAAATCAGTTTTACTTATTGTATTCACCTCCGCTTACTCAGTACATTCTAGAAGTACTAATCCATATATAAGTTTCATCACCAGAGCACCTACCAGTAGAGGGTGACTCTTTAGTCCTTCGAGACTTTACTTTAGTGGATCCACACAGCTATTATTAGTACCTGTGGTACATTATTGACACCCTTCCAACTGGGGTTGCAGGTTGGACCCCAATTAGCTCAGATTATGGAATATCGGTTAGATGATACCTCATATAGTCTTAGTTTAGTATTAAGTTTAGAGTTTAATTTTAGGTTTGCTTGACCATAGCATATGGCCATTAGTTATTTAGTTATCAGTATTTCAGTATCTCAGTTTATAGACTATATCAGAATTATGTTTTTATGCTTGGTCATGCATTATTAGATATTACAGTTTTCATGCATTCATACTCAGTCATTTCAGGTTGTTTAGTTAGTCCTTATCTCATAGACACAGTACTCCACCATTTCACTTTAGTTAATTTGATTAAGTTTAGTGCAGTGTCACATGATCATCATTTAGTCCTCAACTATTCATTGTTCGGATATCAATAATCTGTATTCTTATATCAGTTACTCAGTGTATAGGTGCTAGTTATCATTTTTCTTAGATTTTACTCATTTCATCACCCAGGCATTAGTTATTCAGTTGATAAGATAAGTTTTGTACATATAGGTTTGTTTTCAAACATTCAAGTATTCATGTTTTACCATATCCCAGCTTCGGTTCTACTTATATTATAAAAGGAAAGTTTTAAGAAACTAAGTGTAGTGATTCACCAGCTTATCAAATTACGTTTCTTACTTATTTTTTAAGATATTTTAGCTTTCAGTCTATTTCAATCTCTTGGTTAGTCTACTTACACATCGTCATGCATGTTTTAGGGTTGTGTATGAAACTAATTTTATTTATTCCATTCACCCCCGCTTACTAAGTACATTCCAGATGTACTGATCACACATACGTCAGTGTGGCTACATTGTTTCATAATGTAGGTACCATTTGTAGCCCACACATCATAATTAGACAGTTGCAGTTTCTAACTAGCAGGTGATGAGTTCTCTTATTTTGGGAACTCCAGATAGTTTTAGTTCATGTATAGTTCATTTATTTTCATATGTATTGATTACTGATAGTTAGAGGTATGTCCCAGCTATCTATAGTCAGTATAGTAGAGGTTTCATAGATGTCAGTCAATGTTAGTCATGTAAATTTAGTTCTTTCCTCAGATTTATCAGATTGTAAAACTTTATTAGTTACATAATATTTTAGATTCTTAGTATGATTATGTTTCCACATAATAGAACTTGTTATTTAATGTATTATAACTTAGTTGCTTAACAGTATGCTAGTTCATGGGTTAGATTAGGATTACTTATGGTTCGTAGCACCACGTGGCATCCAGGGTATACTCCTGGGGAATTTCAAACTTTGTATCAAATCCCAGAGTTCAAGTGTCCTAGGGTATCTATGAAGCCGTGTCTAGTAGAGTTTTGCATAATGGTACATAGATATCTGTACTTTTCTTCAAGAGGATACAAGGCATTTAGGAAATATTTCCCTTCTTTCATGTCTTAGATCGTGCTATAGAAAGGTTTTCTAAGAAACTTATATAGATTCTCATCATGCTCTATTCATGCCATCTTTGCCTTGTTTTTGAGGCAACAGAAATAGTCAAGCTCAAATTCCTACAGATAGAGTTTCCTCAGACAGTCCTCTTAGACAGTTACGGGATTACATGCAGGCTCAAAAGTATCCCATCAGTTCCCTTATGTTTAAAAGTTTTAAAGATTTTATTTATATTCATGAAAATCCTGCATTGAGCCGAAGCTAGATGTGCTTCCAGATCCCTTCTCAGAATCCTTTATAGCATATAATCTAGAGTTAGAAGCATGAACCCTGAAGTTTAGAAGTAGTAGAGTTGGGATAGTGTTATCTAGATTAAAAAAATTATGTATCCATGGGGCTAGTTGTATGAAATTAAATCCATAGGCTTGAACAATGTCTGGAAGAATTTAATTTTACTAATTTGAAATTAAGTATGATGATGTGTATATGATCTAGAGGTGTACTGATATAGGATTGTAGTATTTTTAAGTTTTAAAGTGTGGGTTCTTAGATAGTATCCTTGAGTTGCTAAGTGTTAATAAATCTATTCATGTAGTATGTAACATTCTTACCAGATATGTTATGGGCTATAGAAAGTTAGGAGTTGTATTTTAGAAGGAGTATTAGCAGTGAATTTTATTCTTTTAGATGCAGTCTTTCACGCTGAGTTTAGTTATGTGTATTGTTATATCGGGATCTAGAGTAATATAGTTGCAGTTCACTTTAGAGTTATAAAAAGAGTCCCACAGACTTAGAATGATGGCTTTAAGCTATGGGGGAGATGATAGAAAAAGTAACCAAGTTAGGCTCTCAGATCCCAATAGTGATGCCAATATGTGTAGAAAAGCAGTAAGGGAGGATAATTCCCAACCCATTCTTATCTCAGTGCAAAGCTTTTTGGTCTTCAAGAAACCTACTCATGCCTTACATGTCATCTCCATCATCACATCTCATATTCATGCGCTTTATAGAAAATCATGTACACTTCTAATTTCTAGTATGAATAGTTCTAGTTCACTCAACAGTATGAATCATGTTCCATGAAATCATGAACTCCAAACTCAGGTCATGTAACTCATGACTCAGGTACCCATTCTTTATAGAATGTTTAGTTCTAGGTACTCATGCTACACTTCTAATGATCAGCGAAATTCAGTTTATGTCATGTATGCCCTCAATTTAGCTCTCTTCGATGAATTCATGCTTTTGATATTCTATTCCTCAGGCCTCTGTTACTTGTCAAAGTTATTCTTTCATATTTCAGGTCCTCTTGTTCTAACCTTTTAGTATCCTATCCTTACCATCTTAGGCACACCTCTACATCATACCCATAACATTATACTTAATCTCAGATTAATAAACTTAAAATTTTGCATTCACTATTTCAAGCCTATTGGTCCACCTCTATATAACTAGCATCACTAACTATGCAACCATTACATCCACCTTGATGATCATCCACTGTTCAATGTTAGTGTCTAGTGCTAGGCATGATTAACAACCCAACTTCACATACTATTCTCTCTTGGAAGCTATAAAATACCAAGAAACACTATCCCACTTGAACCTTATAACAACGATAATAGATCATAATCATATCGTATATCTTAGTAAAATCTGCTAGCATATCCTCCTTCTACACATTAAAACTATTTACCCATCGATACACCTAATTACTTCCATAGCTCTTAAAGTTTCAACTAAACTCTTTTTGCAACCTCTAAGGAAGCCTAAATTACAATACTCAACCACCTAATACTTTCATTAATAATATATACTTTTATAGCACAACAACTACCATCAATAACTCCTTTCCTACTTCAAGCAAACAAAAATTCACCCTAACTAATAACTGCTTCTCTTCCTTCCACTAAACTAATACATGAGGACATCACCTCGCTACTAACTCGATCGTATGAAAAAGTTTATCTATATATATTCGATCAATTGCCATTACCACCTTTCTTGTCACTACACTTCTAAACCCATACTTCTAATTATAATAAGGACCTACTACTTATGAATCATAACACTCAAGGTCATAACATCTCTCAAATGCAAACTCTATTTAACACTTTGGGTTCATACTATCTATCTCCTTTCATAAGCACTATCTGGATAAAAGGGGTTAATGAGGAATCTGAATACATAACATATTTTTTCTTAATTGGACAAATTATAATGATGAGAACAAAAATTTTCACTTAAGAAACATATAATACACTAGTGATCTCCTCTCAAGCTCCTTGTGTGACTTCTAAAATTTTTGATAGTAAATCTGAGAGTATTATCTTAGGAGAAATGGGAATCTAGTACTCATGGTATCTTGGAAAGTCATAGATGGAGAATTTTGGGGTATAACACAAGTAGATAGGAGCATCTGAGAGAACAACATTACAACACTATCTAGAGTATGAAAGAAAGGAAACATTTTCTTAAATGACCTGTAGCCTCTCGAATAAAAGTACAAACGTCTCTATACCATTCCGCAAGACTCTACTAGACACATCTTTATAGACACCTTAGGATACTTGAACTTCGTGCTCTGATACAAATTTTGTAATAACTCGAGACTACCCCTAGTTGTCATATAGTGCTTAGGACCACACGTGACCCCAAGTTAACCCTTGTACTAGCATAAATCATGACCAACTGGATAAAATACATAAATCTAAATAAAATAAGCGAAAGATTAATCTTTTCTAAATCTGATCAATACAAAGCTATATAAAAATAATTACAACTTTGCTTATACAAAACAAAACTGGAATTCAAATACATTAGTTCTACTGAAAGTCTATGAAGACTCTACTATACTGACTATAGGTAGCTGGGATGCAACTCCAACTACTACTAATAAATACACATGAGTAACAAAATAAAGTACATAAATAACATCTAACTGAAGTCCCCGAAGTAGGGGGACTCGTTATCTGCTGTCTGGAATCTGCAACTATCTGATCATGATATATGAACTATAACTGAACTGGTACCTACATTTTTAAATGATGTAACACATAGGTATATATATGGATTAGCACTTTTGGAATTTATTGAGCATGTGGGGGTGAATGCATAAGTAAAACAATAACTTTATTATTCATATAGCTTGTAAAGAATGCATTCTAAGTGTAAATGACTCACATTGGCCTGAACAACTGAAAGCTGAAAATCATAAATCATGAATAATAAAGCATGCTGTGTAAATCTTGTGAGTCATAACACTTAGTTCTAAAAGCTATACTTTTACCCTTTCTTCTAGTGGAATAAGTAGAACTGAAGTTAACTATTTTCAAATCAGGCAGGTTAAGTGTAAGAAGACTTACCTTTGTATCTATAAACTAAAAGCTAAAATCTCATGGCTAATGGCTTATGTAAAACAATATCTGAAAAAAAATGTGAGCCTTTACACTTAGTTTCTAAAAGCTTGTCTATTTTTCTTTTCTGCCATTCTTTTCTGTTAGGAATTAAGGACTTTGGATGTTTTTTCTAACCAACATAAACCATGTGAACTATCTCTGAGTCCAACATCTTACCCACATTGGGGAGAGCTATTCTACCCTTGCCATCAGAATAGAACCTTATCTTAAGTGATCACTGTCTTAGCCCACTATGGGCACTTAAACTTTAAACCTACGATGACACGTAGTTTTAGGTCATGAGACCATGCAATCATACCCAACTCAGTGCTAAATACTACTCCCATGATTATCGCTCAAAACTTTAGAAAATCCACCTTCAAATAGCACAAGGGTTTATAATGAAAACCAATTATGCTTCTCTTTCTTTAAACTCAAACTATATGAACAATGTGGATTTCTTATCTTAGCTTAGGATCAAAATATAAATTCTTTCTTGAATCTTGGTTAACAATCACCAAAGAGGCTTAAAATCAAAATCTTCTTGAAATATCAATACTAAATCTTAGGGCTTAAAGCCAATGCTTTAATCTCATGCAAATTCATAGTAAAACATCATTCTCAATATACTTCTTGAAACACTTCACTTATATCATGGTTAAACTTAATTGGAAATCTGTAATCAATGTCTCAAATAATACTCATGGTGTTTTAATCATAAAAGAGGATTCTTTAAATTAAGACAAATATGGACTTTCATTCTTCAATCACTTTATAGTCAAAAACTCAAACCAGACACTTTGGGTATGAACCCTAATTACAATTCATGTAAATTCATCTTTAAAAACTAGTTTTGGGCATAAGGATGAAAGAAGTATCCTTGTTCATAACTCCACATACCTTGTTTGATTAATTGGATGTAAAATCTTTAACTTTGAATCTCAAATGTTGTTCTTTAAGCTTCTTCTTGAAGTTCTTGAACCTGGAAACTTGAATTCTTGGTTATCTTGAAAAAGGAACTATGAAACTTAGGATTTCTTGAAGTTAAAGTTGAAGCTCTAAGGTTCTCTTGGATAGAAATTTACTGAGGAATGGGTGTAATATGCTTAAAATAGTGTTAAATATTTTGTTTTCATGATTTGGGGGTATGAAAGAAGACTAAACTACCTCTGGAAATTAAAATTTATAACTGGAAAGCCGTTTAAGGCTTCATCAGGATGTGGTGACTCCCTCATTGTTACACTCGCCATAATGCGGTGCAATCATAGTGAGTCACTGGAAAATGGCAATTGTTGTGTTGCACTCCACCATGACGTGCTAAGGCAATCGTCGCTATAGTCACCGTTATATAGTAGAATCGTGGTGGGCTACTATTTTGGAAAATCCAACGGGGTCAAATCTTCATCCAAAAGATTCAAACCCAAGACTTATGACCCTGAACATGAATCAACTCAAAAACTTATGTCTCGGCGTTGGAAAGTCCACTTTAAAAATCCTTAAAGTTAAAGGGAGTCGAAATATGACTAAGTTCCTCAACACTTAGTGAAGATTTTAAGACTTAAACCCCTTAAGTATGCAACTAAGAACTGAAACAAACTAGGACTAGTACGGGGTATTACACATGCATTCATGCTCAGTCATCTCATGTTGTTCAGTTAGTCATTATCTCATAGACACAGTACTCCACTATTTTAGTTCAGTTATTCAGATTAAGTTCAGTTCGGTGTTACATGATCAGCATTCAGTCATCAGCTATTTAGTGTTCAAATATCAATAGTCTGTATTCTTATTTCAGCTACTCAGTGTATAGGTGCTAGTTATCATTTTTCTTAGATTTCACTCATCTCGTAACTCAGACATCAGTTATTCAGTTAATCAAATTAGTTTAGTACATATAGTTTTATTTTTTAACGTTCACGTATTGATGTTTTACCCTATCCCAGCTTCGTTACTACTTATATTATAAAAGGAATTTTTGAAGAAACTAAGTGTAGTGATTCACCAGCTTATCAGATTATGTTTGTTACTCATTTTTAAAAATATTCCAGCTTTCAGTCTACTTCAGTCTCTTGGTGAGTCTACTTACATTTAGTCATGCATGTTTTAAGGTTGCGTTTGAAACCAATTTTACTTACTGCATTCACCCTCTTACCCAATACATTCTAGAAGTACTGATCCATATATACATCTATGTGGCTAATAAAAATGCATAAAAAAATCATCCAAAATTAATCTTTCCTGACGATTATGACTAGGATCTCCGGTGGGAATGACCCACCGGATTAAAATACAAAACAATGTGGACGAGGTGAGGAAAAAATAAGCTCCATATCTCCAAAGTAAGCAGATTTACTGATAACTAAAACATATGTGCAGGAAAATATTAGGGTTCCCCCAAAGCCTGTTGTTATGATGCATGGGGAACACACAGTCACGTGGAAATCTTCTGAGGTCAAGAACTTAATCATACAAGAGAACCTATAGTATGAAATAGTGGTTAAGTTCTCATATGTCAAACCAGATGTGCAAGCATTATGTAAGTCAATACCAACACAAAGTGGGGTAAGGGGAGAATGCAATATCAGAGTGCTGGACTCATGTCATATACTGATAAGGTTGAACCAGTTGGAGGACTATGTTTGATTATTATAAATAGCTACATACTATATCAAGATTAATGACATATATTGGCAAATAAGAATGCTGAAGTGGGACCCTGGGACCCTTGGTTTGAGCCTGATGTAGAAACCACGACAGGAATTATATGGATTTCAATGCCAGATTTTCCACCAAATTTTTTTGCTAAGGATGTTATTTTCTTAATAGCTTCAGCAATTGAGAAACCATTAATGGTGGATATGGAAACACATAATCATAAAAGGCCTATTTATGCCAGAGTAAAAATAGAAGTGGATCTTGTTGCTAAACTTCTATGCAGAGTGAGAATCAGTGAAGAAGATGATGCTACTGGGAGATAAAATCAAAATAGATTAACATACAGTATGATTATAAGCCTAAATACTTTAAGGAGTGTTATCTACAAGGCCATAATGAGATGACTTGTTGGAGCCTTCATCCTGAACCGTATGAGAAGATACAAATACAAAATAAAGAAGGAAAGGAACACAAAAAAGTAGAAGAAGTGCAGACTAAAAAAAATGAATAAAGAGGTAGCAATCACCAAGAATCAATGAATACAATGAAGGAACAAGTATAAGAAGGACAAGTATCAGCATATTGTAGGACCTGTGGAAGAAAAGGGGAAGGATATCAAGATTTCAAATGCTTTTAAGGCCCTAAATCAAAAATGCAAAGAGATACAAGAAACATTAATCATCTAGTAAAATAAACAAAGTGAAAAGGAGTGGGTCAATGAGACTTTTGGCAAGGTGCAAAATTAGGCAGCAGAATAACAGTCTCAAAAGTAGACACAAGTAGATAGTAATAATATAGAAAATGAGAAACAAGTAGAAGCGATAGCAGAACAATCACAAGTACATGAAGTGAAGAAGTCACAAGAGAAAAGAAGAGTGAATGAAGAAGAGTATGCAACTAGCAAAGAACTAATGTTGATTCTTCATAACAAGGATGACAAGCAAGAGAGAATAATAAAAAGAGTGGAACCCCTTGCAATGGATGTAGAAAGTATGATGGAGGTGGTGAATGAAAATAATAAAGATATGGATGATAAAGGTTTAGGGGATAACATTGAAAAGATAGCTATTGAAGGGGATTTATCTCGTAAGAAAACTCAATGACTAAGTGCAAAGCACGGAAGGAACAAAAGAAAAAGAGGAAAAAAGTGGTAGAAAGTGCAATGCAGACAAGGAGTCAAGCCACCAAAACATTTTCACAATGAATGCATTACTTTGGATGACCAGATCAGTGAATACACAAAAAGTTCTTACAAGGCTCATCACAATGAAGAGAAGATATCATTTTGGTTTTATTGGTTTGAGGATTAAAAGGATAGATTAGGAATGCAGCATGTTGTGCTTAACAGATCAGGTAAGATTTAGGTATTTATGGATGCATTTATGGAGTATAGAATCATTAGATACGAAGAACAATTGCTTACTCTCAAAGTGGAAAGTCAATTTGCAGATATAGCTGTCTTTGTTACTCTAGTCTATGGAAAGTGCACTCAAAATGAGAGATTACAATTATCGTCTTTGGGAGAATTGGCTAGTTTAATCCATAATCCTTGGATGGTAAGAGGAAATTTTAGTGTTGTTAGAAATGGGGAAGAAAAGCTAGGGGTCCACCAGTCACTATTGAAGAGACTAATGATTTTAACCATTGTATTAATACTTGTAACTTAGAGGAAAATACTTTTAAGGGAAACAAGTATACATGGTAGAATGGCAGGATAGATGAGGATTGCATTTTGAAGAGGATGGATAAACTATTGATGAATGATAAGATACAGGAACTATTTCATAATATAGAGGTAGAACATTTGGTAAGGAGTGGCTCAGACCATGCTCTAATATTGCTACAATTTAGAACTCCAGGAGAGCAATTGATTAAACTTTTTAGGTTTCTAAACTTCTGGCTCAAAGAGGAATCACGTATGGAAGTCATCAGGCAAAGATGGAGTATAAATTTTGAAGGAAGTTCTTTTTTGAAGTTCCAGAAGAAGCTAAAGAATACTAAATAAGCACTGGCTAAGTTGAGCAAACAAACTTTTGGAAATATTTTCCATGACATTGCCACTTTGGAGGAGGTAATAAAGTTTAGGGAACAATAATTTGTAGAACAACCTTCAAGTACAAAGAGCTAAGCTGTCACAAGCACATGCAGAGTTAGCATTTCAATTGAGAAAGGAGAAAGATTCTAGAAACAAAAGTCAGGATTCCAATGGTTCAAAGAAGGAGAAAGGAATACTAGATTTTTTTCATGTAGTAATAAACGGTATAAGGGCTAAACTAAGAATTCAGACAATCCAAAATGCAGAAGGAGTATGGTTGGAAAATCAAGATGAGATTGCTCAAGCTACAAATTTTTTTTTCCAACAACAGTTCTAAAATTAGGAGGATTCTGAAGATTTCTCAATGCTGGAGGTTCTTCCAAAGCTCATAACAGAAATAGAGAATGAAAAATTAAAAAGAATTTCTACCATGGAAGGAGTTAAAGTAGCAGTACAGGGTTTGAATAGAAATATTGTTGTTGGTCCTGATGGCATAACAGGTGCTTTTTTTCAAGATACAGGGAGTATAATAGCAGAATATATACACCAGATGGTTATAGCTTTATTTTGTGGACAA
This sequence comes from Capsicum annuum, assembly GCF_002878395.1. Classification (NCBI taxonomy): domain Eukaryota; kingdom Viridiplantae; phylum Streptophyta; class Magnoliopsida; order Solanales; family Solanaceae; genus Capsicum; species Capsicum annuum. The sequence goes on from NW_025862277.1 coordinate 480,957, forward strand.
GATCTCCTAAGGTTTATTACTTACATTAATTTGGTGTTGCTACCAAATAAGTTAGTAGTAAATACATTTTCTGACCTTAGACCTATTTCACTTAGCAATTTTATGAATAAGGCCTTTTCTAGAATTATTTATGAAAGACTAAAGAGTGTGTTGTATGATATAGTATCTGAGGAACAAGTTGTATTTGTGTAGGGTAGAAGTATAGCTGAAAACATTCTGCTGGTATAAGAAATAGTCTCAGAAATTAGGAAGAGAGGAAATCCACCCAACATAGTGATGAAATTAGATATGATGAAGGCCTATGATAAGGTTGAGTGGATTTTTCTCACTAAAGTCCGGAGGAGGATAGTTTTCTATGAACAATTAATTGATATAGTGTTTAGATATTTGGCCAATAACTGGTACTCTATTTTAATTAATGGACAGTCTAATGGTTTTTTCAAGTCATCTAGGGGGTTCAAGCAAGAAGACCCATTATCTTCTAAATTATTCATCATAGAAGCAGAAGTGTTATCAAGAAGTTTGAAACAACTATTAGGCAGAACAGACTTTATGTTTTTTAGCATGCCTAGAGAAAGTTCAAAGCTTAATCATCTTGCATTTGTAGATGATATGATCATATTATGTAAGGCAGAAGTGGTTACATTACAATTGGTCACAGCAACACTTGAGAAGTATGAGAGGGTTTTTGTTCAGAAAATCAATAAGGACAAGAGTGCTATATAGTTTCATAAGAATGTCTCACATGGAGCAGTGATGGTAGCAGAGGTAGAAATAGGTATTTTGAGATAGGACTTTCCCTTCATATACCTGGGATGTTCAGCCTTTTATAAGAGGAAGAATAAGATGTACTATCAGCAGTTCATGAATAGAATTACAAACAAACTCCATGCATAAAAGGAAAATTATTGTCATTTGGAGGTAGGGCAGTCCTAATTAAACATATGATTTAAAGAATACCCATGCACTATTTGTCTATTATGAATCCTCCTAAGAATGTGCTAAGTACTATTAAAATATCTTTGCTAAGTTTTTCTGGAGTAGTACAATAGGGGGAGGAAGAATGCATTGGGTATCATGAAAGACAATGTATCTTCTTGAGGCAGAAGGAGGTTTGGATTTCACAAGGTTGGAAGATGTTTCAACAGCCCTCTTTTGTAAACTATGGTGGAATTTTAGAACTAAAAGACCCTCTGAAGTGAGTATATGGTTAACAATGACTACAAAAAGCTACATCCCGAGGAAGTTTGGTGGGAAGTGGTAGAAGGTTCTCAAGTGTGGAAAAAATATTACAGGTTAGAGATATCATTGATCATCTTATTTTTTGGAAGGTTAGAGGAGGAAATTGTCATTTATGGTTTGATAATTGGAGTGGTCTGGGAGATTTTTATTCTATCCTACAAGACAGTAAAGAATAGGAACCCAAGTTGCAAAGTGCAAAGGACTTAATGATTGAAGGGAGATGGAATAAAGAGTTAATGAAACAAGTGTTACCTGAGGAAAGTGGAGCATGTTCTATAGAATGTAATACCAGGCCACCAACAGACACTATAGGATAAATCAATATAGAGTGTGGAACAAAGAGGATGCTTTACTGTGAAAATAGTTTGGGAATATGTGAAACAATGGGAAGAGCTTTTGAGTTCTACAGGCAGTTATAGATAAAAGGGATGCCATTTAAGATAGTTTTTTTCATGTGGAGAATGTGGAAATTAATAATTGTTATGGATGATACAATTAGGAGATGGGGAATGCATGATCCTTCCAAATACTGGTGTTGTCACAACCCAACACAAGAGACAATAGCACATGTATTCTTGAGATCCTATGCTGCTAATAGGACATGATCCTATTTTTATTTTTTTGTAGGAATCAATATTCAAGGTCTAAGATTAAGAGAAATAATTCATGCTTGGTGGAAAGTTCAGGTAAATAAAATAGAGAAGATATACTTTATAGAAATACCATCAATTATCATATAGGGGCTATGGAGGAGAAGAAACATAATGAAGCATGAAGGAAAAATGTTGATAAGTCACAGGATAATTTATAATGTCACTAGGCACCTGAGAATATTACTAAAGGTTAGAAAGCCAAGACTGGATTTTCCTACTGCATGGCCAGCTATCCTACAACAGCTAAGCTAATTGAGACCTACTATCAGATGCAAGCTAGTATTATCGGAGATACCAGAATAGGGATGGTACAAGTATAATACAAATGGGGCATCCAAAGAGAACCCAGGAAGAAGCTCATGGACTTATTGATTAAGGGATGTACAAGGTGATTTAGTTCATGCAGAAGGATCAGTCATAGAAGACACAAATAAAATGAAAGCAAAAGCAAGAGCAATTTTATATGCAACTAATCATTCCAAATAATTAGGTCAACAATAGGTCATTATCCAAATAGACTCTATAGCTATGTAGAACTTTATAAATCAAAAGTGGGAAGTTCCATGGAAAATAATTGACATTGTAGAGGAGATAAAGCAAGCATTAAAAGAGAAGCGGGTAATCATATAGCATATATTTAGAGAGGCCAATCAATTAGATGATTACTTAGCCAACTTAAAAATTTAGCAAGGTAACTTCAAATTCACATCATTTATCCAGCCAACAAGCAGAGGCAGGAAGATCCTAAATAGTGACAAGCAGCAATATCCATATGTGCGACTAGTACCAACAAAGGGGTAAGGGACTAGAAAGGCTACAACAAGTTTCATAGGCAATATTTACAATAGGAGAAGGTAAACAAAAAGGGTGAAAATTCTAATTAGCCTATCTACACCAGCCAAAAGAAAAGAAATCTCATCAGATTTATCTTAAGCAGCTGAGGTACTTGAACTTCTCCAACTATCAATGGGTTCGAGCATCCCAGAATCTCCATCCCAGCTATACCTGGAGCTCAAACATGTTACAAAGAGGTAAAGAAAGATATAAGGAAGATATTAAACAAATAAGGGTAGATATCATACATGGAGGAAGACACAAGCCTCAGTGGACTAGACCCGATATGTTAGCACTAAAATACATTAGCAGTATTTATAAACTGGAGATCTCAACTGTATATTTACCAAGAAAAGAAGATGAACAAAATCTAATACAATAAAAATGCAACAAATGGAGTAACGAGAAGGAATACTTACTCATGCAAGCTGGAAAAGCTTTAAATCGATGCATCTATAGCACAACATTGACAACCCACAGCTAGAGAAGAGTGAACTCTTCATTGTTGAAAGAAAACATGGTGGAAGTGGCATTTTTAAGTGGAGTTTAGCTCTAAGCTCAATTTGGAAACCCTACACTCTCTTTTATTTATTAGTTGTTTGGCTGGTTCAGCATGTTGGGCCGGTCCTTTTTTTATAGATTTTGGTTTTTGGTTTATGATATATGGGTTGGTTTATCTTTATATTTTTTTATTAATAAAATAAAAAATTAAACCAAAAAATATAATCATAATTAGGTACCATTTGTAGCTCACACGTCATTATCAGATAGTTGCAGTTTCTAGCCAGCAGGTGATGAGTTCTTTTGTTTCTTGAACTCCAAATAGTTTTAGTTCATGTGCAGTTCATTTATTTTCATATGTATTGATTAGTGATATTTGGAGGAATGTTCCAGCTATCTATAGTCAGTATAGTAGAGGCTTCATAGATGTCAGTCAAAGTCAGTCATGTAAATTCAGTTCTTTTCTCATATTTATCAGATTGTAAAACTTTATCAGTTACACACTATTTTAGAATAATTATTCTTCCACATAACAAAACATGTTATTTAGTGCATTATAACTCAATTTCTTAATAGTATGCTAGTTCATGAGTTAGCTTAGGATCACTTGTGTTCCTAGCACCATGTGGCAACCAGGGTGTATGCTCGGGGCATTACAATAGACTACTGATATCCGAACACTGAATAGACAATGAATGAATACTGATAATGTAACACTGAACTGAACGTAGTCTGAAAAACTGGACTGAAACTATGGATTATTGTGCCTATGAGATAAGAACTAACTGAACAACATGAGCTAACTGAGCATAAATGCATAAAAACTATAAAATCTGAGAATGCACGACCAAGAATATATATTTCTAAAAATAATCTATAAACTAAAATACTGAAGTCTGGTGACTGAATAACTGAGAGTTTGTATGCTATAGTCAAGCAAACCTGAACTGAAAAGATATTGGATGCTGAACTAAGACTTTGGTAGGTATCATTTAACTAACATGCCCCAAAGAGCTAATTGGGGTCCAACCTGTAACCTCAATTAGAAGGGTGTTAGTACCATTCCACGGGTACTAACAATGGTTGTGTGGATCTACTAAAGAGTCACCCTCAACTGGCAGGTGCTTTAATGAGATATGTGTTACTCTCAACTGGCAGGTGAACATTTTATCAACCCTTAACTGGCAGGTTGATATCTCTAACCTATGTTGGCTACATAGTTCTGAAACTAAGGGACTGTTACTAAAGGTCACGCCCTCTACTGGCAGGTGAGTCCCCATCCCTGGGTTCACTCGGTGCTAAATACTAGTCCCAACTGAATTGGGTTTAACTAATTTGAATTCTGATAGTGCTCATTATGATAATAACAACTGAGAAATCAACTAAGCTCATAGTTTAACTAAAATCATTCTGAGGATACTGAAAGTATATAAACAACTAAATATTGGGTATTCATAACCCCAGCACTGAATGGGAATAACAATAAGGACACATGAAAGCTTTGAAACCATAATGGGAAATCATTATTCAAAATCCATCACTTTGGTATTTCATCAAACACATAAAGTTCATGAACTTGAACATGGGAATATGATATAATATGAAAGCAACATGAGTGTGTGACTAACTTCATAAGTTGGGGGTTTAACATGAATTAATGAAATAGGACATGGAAACTTACAACTCAAAGCATAAATATATTAATTCACTTAAAAACACTTGTAGACATGGTAAAGTTCAAAATTCGATATTACAACATGAAACTCAATTGGATACGTCATGGGAATCAAAACTTAAAGCATGAGATAACCAAAATTTTCATGAAAACATCCTTGGAAATGAATTTAGTCTAATTACTAAGGAACTTATAATTTAAATTCATCTTGAACACATGATACTTCATAAACAAATGGGAAAGTTCATATCTTTAATTCAAGAAAAACTTTTCGGGCTTCATGGGTGAAAGGGGACCCATGGATGAACTCCCACATACAATAATAGATGATTTCTTGAAATTGAAATCTTGAATTCTTTTTGTTCTTGAGAGAAGAAACTTGATCTTTGTTCATGGGGGAAATAGGATGGCTTTTACGGGAGGGATTTTGAAGAAGATGGGAAAATATTGCCCTTTTGGGTGTTATAATTTTTCGTTAGGACGTTTGGGGTTGAGGGAAAAGGACCAAAGAGCTCCTTGACCCTTAAGAAATTGAAAATGTAAAGAAATGGACCAGATGATACGATATTCAGTCAAAGGAGATACACCCTACGATGAACCTTATCCCGGTAGTCTAACCCCCACGGCGCAAACTTATTGCGCACCCTCATTGCCTCTCACAAAAATGGCTATAACGTTTTGCTCGGGTATCTAGTATCTTAGGAAAGATGACTCAATTATCTACAATTTGGTGGGTCTTGATCTACAAAATTCTATGCATATCAAAATTTATTACATTCAAAGTAGACCCTTGTAGAATCGAATACCAAATTTTGGAAGAATCAAAGGCTTTTAGCTCAACTTTGTTTCAAGTGATTCCTAGGTACATTTTTCACCTCGAAAGTACTTCATATACTAGGATAAAGATAATGACACAGTTATTCAAATGAAATTCATGGAATTGGAGTTTCTGAACATCGGAACGATAATTCAATTTCTAGCTCAAAATACGGAGTGTTACAATGATGGTCCTTGAGAGTATGACTTTCCTGGGGATGATCTTCCCACTTTGTCTTTTCCCATCCTCTGGACCATAGAGGGTCCATACTGCACGTATAATAATTTGTTTTATTCAGATAAATAGTATTCAAACATTTCTTTGACTTCATCATAATCATGGATATAAAATTTTGCTCCAACCATATCATGGATAATTATTTCAATTACAAGACATTGCAAACCTTTGTATAATGGAACCACCTTTAAAATGGTGCTCAAAGTTTCTCATTGAGAAAGGTAGTATAAAAATTCATTTCTAACTGAGATATTCCCGAGAAAAGAAATCAGGGAGAGAGTTATCAATTCCCTTTTTATTTTGGATTTCAAAATCAAAAGGGGCTAACGAGTTTGCCACCTTGCAAATATCAATTTTGAGGCATCATTTTTTAAATCTTTATCAAACATGTATTTAACAGATTGAGCATCAGTTTTAATAAAAACCTTTTGATTGTATAAATCATCCTGAAATTGTAAAAAACATTTAACAATTGTTAGCATTTCATGAGCCATCATAGAATATTTTTTCTGGGCTTCAGTACATTTCCCTGAGTGAAATCTTATCAAGTATTCACAATTATGATGGGGATTAATTTGTTTTGAAATTCCACCATAACCTATATAAGACACATCTATCTCTATAATCTTTTCCCAAGCTGGGTTAGCCAGAGTCAAATAGGGTAAAAATTTAACACTCAGTTTAATATGTTTAACCAAATCCGTGTGACCATCCATCCAGGGACATTTAGAATTCTTTTTTAGCTCATCATATAATGGGGCTAAATTGCGAGATAAATTTTTATAAGAGGGTGATATAATATAAACTTCCCAAAATCTTTGTAGTTGAGTCCTATCATTAATAACATCAGGAAATTTTAATGCAAAATCAATAGATCTTTGTATGAGAGTAATCTTTCCCTAACAAATATTATGTCCCAAGAATCTAACATAAGTTTGAAACAGGCTCATTTTTTTAGATATTACTAAACTATTTTGTATCACAGTTTTTTAAAAATATGAATATGCTTGACATGCAATTCAAATATTTTGGAAAACACAAATATATCATCAATATAAATAATAATAAAATCAATATATGGATTGAAAATATCATTCATAATTTTTTGAAATTCAGAAGGGGTATTTTTTAAACCAAATAGCATGACATTCCATTCATATTACAAAATAGAACATTAAAAGCAGTTCTGTAAGTATGCTCTTTAAATATTTAAATCTGCCAATATCCAAATTTTATATCAAATTTTGAAAATATGTTGGCCTCATATAATCTTGATAATAAATATTTTTTTTTCGAAATAGAATACCTAATCCATTTTAAATATTTGTTCAAAGGGTTGTAACTTATTACAAACTTGGGAATACCATGTTCTTTTTCTGCTGCTTATTAACATAAAAAGCTGTGCAAGACCAAGGAGAATTTGAAGGCTTTATTAAACCCTTTTGTACAAAATTATCAATTTCTTTTTTGTAGAATTCGACCAATTTAGCATTCATTTGAAAATGTCATGATTTGGTTGGAATATCATCCTTAAAAAATTATCTTCATATGTAAGGGTGACAATATGCTTTTTCTGATTCTAAAAAGCATTGGGGTGATCAACACAAATATTTATAGCCATTTTTACTGAAATTAATTTAATCTTTTCCTGTACCTTAGTAGATTTTATAGTATAAAAAATATTCAGGCTAAGTAATTCAAGTTGTAATGAATCAACATGCTTTAGTTTCATATCAATTAAAGCATTAATATCTGTAGATACAGGATCTAAAACAAAAGAATAAGATATCTCTTCATTTTTGTAATTAGCAATAAATCTTTTTGAATCAGGGTGGGTAAAAGGATAAATAGCATTAATAAAAGAAGTTCCAACTATAATTGGCGGATATAATTGATTTTTTTACCAAAAAGAAGAAGTGAGGAATGCCAACTTTATTTTGGCAAATACAAGGATTTGGTAATTTATACTCTATATCAAGAGCAGATTTAACTATATAAGTAGTATTTCTAAAATACTTTATAGAGATTAACCCTTCTTGAATGCAGCTAACATCAGCTTCACTATTAGTCTCAATTATAGGAAACTGATTATTAATAAAAATTGTAAATTTAATATACCATTTGTGAGAAGTAATGATCAACATCATTCATAGAAAAGAATCATTCTTTAAACCAAGAGATTTTAGAAGAAGATCGTCTTCTTCAGAACTAATGCCTTTCCCTTTGGAAATTTCAGTAGGAGAATTATTTTTCTTTATTTGAGCAATCTTGTGATCACAAATCATCTAATTTTGTTTAAGATATTTAATCTCTTATTTCAAGTTTTAAACTTTAATTTTTAAATCATCAAAAAAAGTATCCCTAATAGGGGCAGAGTTTTTAGAAAGTCGTTTATTAACTTCTGATATAAGGAACAAAATAATAAAAATTTCTTTAAGACTAAAAGAATTGCTATGAACGGTATTTGACGTAGTTGGTTTTGAACTCTTAGATAAATTTATAATTTTCTCATGGATTTTCTCATTAGAAACTTCTTTTAAAAGTTCTAGCACAAGTGATTATTAGTAAAAATAGTACATTTAATATACAAGTTGTGAGCAGTAATGATCTGCATCGGATAAATAGCATTAATAAAAGGCGTTCAAAGTATGATTGGTCAATATAACTGGTGTTTTTTTACCAAAAATAAGAAGTGAGGAATGCAAACTTTATCTTGGCAAATATTAGCATTCGGCAATTTGTACTCTGTATTAAGAGCATTGACTAATTTGATGTGAATTGATTCAAACCAAACTATTATTAATAATAAATGAATTTATTTAATTAAAACTAAATTTGAAATAGTAAGTTCATTTACAATTTTACTTAATTTCATAGTAATTACATAATCAACTAAGTGTATTTGTCCTGAAAAGAGTTGTCAATTCACTAATTTGATGTGAAATGATTCAAATTAAATCATTATTAGTAATAAATAAATTGTTTAACTAAAATTAAAGTTGAAATAATGATTTTACAAATTAAATTAATTTTATAGTAATTACATGATCAACTAAGTGTATTTGTCCTGAATAGAGTGGTTAATTGATTAATTTGAAGAGAAATGTTCAAACCAAACCATTATTAGTAATAAATAAATTGATTTAACTAAAATTAAAGTTCAAATAATAAGTTTAATTACAGTTTTAATGTTTAATTATAGTTTTAATTAATCTCATATTAATTACATGATCAACTAAATGTATTCATCCTGAGTAGAGTGACCAATTTACTAATTTGATATGAAAAGATTCAAACCAAATCATTATTAGTAATAAATAAATTGATTTAACTAAATGTAAAGTTTAATTAATAAAATCAATTATAATTTTTAATTAATTTCATAGTAATTACATGATCAACTAAGTGGTAAGCCATACGACCATCAAGACCTTAGTTAGTACCCTTAATCTAAAAGGTGGACGGTAGTCCACACGGCCAGTTAAGACTAAAATCAAAATATACAAGAATTTTAAATAGCTTAATGACTGTATGGAAGAAATAATCGTTTACCCAAGCAAGGGGCCTGCCTGAATTCAATACATACTTATGTTGAGCCCATGTGTCTAGCGGTTCTAACCTTGAAAGAAAACACCCCTTTTGAACAACTTTAATGGGTTAAAGAGTCACGCCTCGCTAGAAGGAGCCACTAAGGCGAAGCCAAAAAAAGTAGAACTAAATTTGACTGCACCACCATCTCGAAACCAAGCAAAGAAACTATAGAAAAATTTCTTTATAGTATGATAGAGTCTGGATCTTTCATGATTATTATGTAAGAGAAGTTAGATATTCAACATAGATATTGATCTTTTTAGTCAAAAATAATCACAATTGGAAAGAGAGAGAGAGAGAGAGAGAAAGAGAGTGCTAATTAAAGAACTAAAAATAAAATTACTAAGAAGTAATAGTGATACCTTATAAGGCCGGAACAATAGCAAATGTTAATGGTTTATTCACAATATGGAAAAATTTACCAAAGCAAGAATAAAATTGTACAAAAGAGACTGCCTTTGTTTACAAATGAAGGCTTCTATATATAGAAAAAAGAAAGACAAAAGGAATCTATGTACAGTAAAATAGGGTCCCACATACGGGTCCCTTATACAATATTTCTATTATGTATACAGTGTATCTGCTGTGTAATGGGGCAAATGGCAGCCTTTATGATTTATCTAACCCTTTCATTTGCAGTATGAATTTTTTTGCTTTTTTAATAGCATTATCTGATAATATTTTATCGGATGGTAAAAGTTGAGAGTCTTTTTCTGCCATATCATCATTGTTTTTTTCACTTTTCATTGAAGTGTCAAGCTTATCATATTGGATAATTGATTGAAGTAAATTCCTTTTTACTTCTTCTAAATATTTGGCTATCATTTTATCTTTATCTCCTTCTTAAATAGTGATTCTTCTAGCAATGTTTTTAACTGTATTGTCCTCAATTATACCTTTTTGAGGGGTTGCTGAATACTCCTAAATTTTGTATTTAATGGAATCCAAGAGTTCTTGACCATATAACACTTTGGTTTTGGGATATTTTCTCATCAATTTGTCCCAAAAGTTATTTTAAAATATTTGATATCAGCAAGGAATCTGCTCTTCTATGAATCCCAATTCTGGGGTCCATTTCTGTATCAATAGGGTTGAGAATTCAATACAGAAATATATCTGATCAAATTTTTCTAGATAGCAGATATGATTCGTATTGTATAACTTATTTTGATTCGGTGAAACTTTAACCCATTCTTTGTGTAATTTAAGAAACGAGTCAGGTAATATCTTGATAGTTGGACCGTGGTATGTCTACCAGTTGAACAACCAATTAGCAATAGGTTTTGCAAATATCTTTACACAGCTTTCATAAACCAAGTATGTTTATGTCTGTAGTTATTGTAATAGAGCACTTCATCAAAGGCTTGAATATAATCCCAATACGTAAAATTCATACGAGTTTAATTAAGACTTATCTGTCTTTCGGTCATGGTATTCCCATTCTTCAATGGATATTATCCATTTAATAATAAGTTTTGAGAAGTTATAAACTTTCTTGTCTATGTTATACTAGGAAAAGTGCTGAAATTCTACACTGCTAGTAGAAGTGAGGACAGTTTCATAATAAGAATAGGTTTTGTATGACTCACCCAAATAATATAATCCGTCAATCAAATACATCTGGAATATCTTCCATGGCTCATCTGTCCTCTGAATGTCAAAGTTTTCTACAAGAAATATCATTTCTTTGTTTACTAATTTCTCATAGGACTTGATATCATCATGGTTCTCTTCTTTGGCAATTGAAGCAAATATATCACTTTTCTTTTGGGAGGCTAAATAGGCCTGCAAATATTTGTATAATGGACTGTCTTCTAGGCTATCTTCTAGATGAATAGAAGGAGATGACGAAGCTTCCACCCTGAGAGATACTTTTGAGTTTATCAAACTCTTTTTTCCCATTTATGACTGGGGAATTAGATGAGGACCCATATGACGATCCTTGAGAGTATGACTTTCCTATGGATGATCTTCTCGCTTTGCCTTTTCCTCTTACTATTGCCCATGTAGGGTCCATATTGCACTTATAATAATTAGTTTTATTCAGATAAATAGTATTAAAAGATTTCTTTGGCTTCATAATAATCATGGATATAAAATTCTGCTTCAACCATATCATGGATAATTATTTCAATTATAAAACTCTACAAATCTTTGTATAATGGAACGACCTTTAAAATGGTGCTCAAAGTTTATCATTAAGAAAGGTAGTATGAAAATTCATTTCTAACTGAGATATTCTCGGGATAAGAAATCAGGAAAAGAGTTATCAATTCCCATTTTATGTTGGATTTCAAAATCAAAAAGGGCTAACTGAGCTTTCTACCTTACAAACATCAATTTCGAGGCATCATGTTTAAAATATTTATCAAACTTATATTTAACAGATTCAGCATCAGTTTTAATAAAAAACTTTTAATTGTTTAAATCATCCTGAAATTTTAAAACACATTTAATAATTTTTAGCATTTCATGAGCCACCGTAGAATATTTTTTTGGGCTTCAGTCTATTTCCTTGAGTGAAATTTTATCAAGTATTCATGTTTAACATGGGGATTAACTTATTTTAAAATTCTACCATAATCGATATTAGACGCATCTGTCTCTATAATTTTTTGTCAGGCTGGGTTAGATAGAGTCAAACAAAAGATTTAACACTCTGTTTAATACGTTTAACGAAATCTGTGTGACTATCCGTCCAGGGATCTTTAGATTTATTTTTTAGCCTGTCATATAATGGGGCTAAATCGCAAGATAAATTTTTATTAAAAGGTTCTATATAATTTAAACTTTCCAAACTCTTTGCAGCTGAGTCTTGTGAGTAATAACATCAGGAAATTTTGATGCAAAATCAATAGATCTTTGTATGGAAGTAATCTTCCCTTGACAAATATTATGTCCTAAGAATCTAACACCAGTTTGAAACAGGCTCATTTTTGGTTTAGATATTACTAAACCATTTTATATCACAATTTTCTTAAAAATATCAAGATGATTGATATGCAATTTAAATGTTTTGGAAAACACCAATATATCATCAATATAAACAATGATAAAATCCATATATGGAGTGAAAATATCATTCATAGTTTTTTGAAACTCATAAGGGGTATTTCTAAAACCAAATGGCATGACATTCCATTCATATTGCCCAAATAAAACATTAAAAGAGGTTCTATAAGTATGCTCATTTGAATCTGCTAATATCCAGATTTTAAATCAAATTTTAAAAATATGTTAGCATCATATAATCTTGATAATTAATCTTTTTTTTTTCAAAATAGGATACCCAATTCATTTCAAATATTTATTTAAAAGTTTGTAATTTGTTACTAACCTGGGAACACAATGTTCTTTTTCTGCTGCGTTATTAACATAAAATGAAGTACAAGACCAAGGAGACTTTGAAGGCTTTATTAAACCCTTTTGTACCAAATTATCAATTTCTTTTTTTGCATAATTCAACCAATTCAGCATTCATTAGACAAGGTCGTGATTTGGTTAGAATATCATCCTCAAAAAAATTATCTTCTTATGGATGGGTGAAAATATGCTTTTTCTTATTCCATAAAACACTAGGGTGATCAACACAAATATCTATAGCCATTTTTTAGAAATTAATTTAATTTTTTCCTGCACCTTAGCAGATTTTATAGTATCAAAAATATTCATGCTACATAATTCAAGTTGTAATGAATTAACATGCTTTTGTTTCGTATCAATTAAAGCATTAATATCTCTACATATGGGATTTGTAAAAAAAGAATAAGATATCTCTTTATTTTTGTAATTAGCAGTAAATTCTTTTGAATCAAGGTGGGTAAAAGGATAAATAACATTAATTAAAGGTGTTCCAAGTATGATTGGCGGATATAACTATTTTTTTTTTATCAAAAAGAAGAAGTGAGGAATGCAAACTTTATTTTGACAAATATGAGCATTCGGTAATTTGTACTCTATATCAAGAGCATGTCCAAATACAGATTTAACCACATGAGTAGTGTTTTTAAAATATTTTGTAAGGATTAACCCTTCTTGAATGCAGCTAACATCCAATCCACTATCAATCATAGCAATATCAGTTATAGGAAACCGATTATAATAAAAATAGTACATTTAATATACCTTTTGTGAGTAGTAATGATCTGCATCATTCCTAGAAAAGAATCATTCTTTAAATAAAGAGATTTTATGAAGAAGATCCTCTTCTTCAGAAGTAATGCCTTTCCCTTTGGAAATTTCAGTAGGAGAATTATTTTTCTCTACTTGAGTAATCCTGTAATCACAAATCATTTGATTTTGTTTAAGAGATTTAATCTTTTTTTTTTAAGTTTTGAACTTCAATTTTTAAATCATCAAAAGAAGTATCCCTAATAGGGGCAGAGTTTTTAGAAAGTCGTTTATTAACTTCTAACAAGGAATAAGGAGCAAAATAATCAAAATTTTCTTTAAGACAAAAATAATTGCTATCAACAGTATTTGAAGTAGTTGGTTTGAATTCGTATTTGAAGTAGTTGGTTTGAATTCGTACATAAATTTATAATTTTCTCACAGAGTTTCTCTTCAGAAACTTCTTTCAAAAGTTCTAGCACATTATTAAATGTGATAGTTTTCATATTTAAATCTTTAAATTGAGATTGTAATTTATAAAATTCATTATAACAAGTGTAGGTATCACCTTTGCAATCAAAAAATGTACTATCAATATTTTTGTCTCTATTATATAAATCAAGTAAATCAACTTCAACTTCGAATTCTGACTTATAACTATAATCGGATTCTGATCCAAAGATATATAACAAACCATAAGCTTTATCATCCAATGCATCATCAAGTCCTAAAGATTTCAACTTTTGAAGCTTATAATTTGGAGCAATATGACCAAACTTACCACATTTGTAGCACTTAATATCAACAAGATCTTACTTAGACCTATTCTTCATAAATCTAGTAGACTTACGATGACCTTTCCTAGCTTCATGCTCATCTTTGGATCTATATCTAGATCTCTTTTTTCTATAAGGCCTGTCACATCTGTGATATCTATGTTGCTTTTTATAATAAAGGGTCGGTTCAAAAACCCCAAACTTAGTGCAAATATCTCCTAATTGAGATCTTTGTTTAAGCTTATCCATCTTAAGTTGTCTAGAAAATTTTAACTAATCACACAAGTTTAATCCTTCTTGTCTACAAATACCTATCAACTTTCCATAGGTATAATTTTCCCATGGAACATCACCAAAAGGTCCTCTAAGGGTATTTATCACTCTTTCAGCAAATAAGGAAGGAAGGCCATCTATAAATTTAGTCTTCTAATGGGCAAGCCTATTTTCAGGTAATTCCATAGCCCTACTCATAAAGGTATATTTGTACCATCTAAATTCTGCTAAAGTCCTACATTGAATTTCATTTTGGAGAGTGCGGACAGTCTCATGCTGGCTAGTAAATCTACCATTGAAATGTTCCAAGATTATAAGAACAAAGGTATAAACAACATCTTCTCTATTTTTGACTAGGGAAATACCTAGGTTATTAGCTCCTTCGTTAGTAGCTATAACATTAACAATAGCAACTTTCTTTTCAAGAGTTAAAAATTTACCCCACCAGCCATGAAGTTGGCCAGTAAAACCTGGAATTATCATTCTGTAAATATTCCTATCAGTATTCTTAGCACTAACAATTTTGTAAATAGTTGCATACATCATCATATGATGCACAGGAATAGTTAATTGCCTATCAGTCATACCATCAAGATTCCATTCATAAATTTTGGCACCACTATAAGACGTATTAGTCTAATTCCAATCTCGCTTCTCTATTAAAATATCTTAAGGAGTAGGCCATGGATAGTAGTATGTTTCCATATTCGGTAAATTAGCATATTTGGGATTTTTACCCGGTTGTCTTTTAACCATACCTCTGAGCTTATTAAGCTCTAACTTAGTCTGAGTTTTAAAATTAGAAGTAGTTTTTATTTGGTAAGCAAAATCATTTGGCAAATCAATAGGTTTAGCACTTAAGCCAGAAATTTTTTTTATCAATAAGATCTTCTAAATCTTTTAAAGATGATTTAAATTGAAACCCCTAAATTTCAGGGGGTCATTGAATACTATCATAAATAGTTTGAACCTCTGTCTTGCTTCCTGAAGAGGAGGCAACATCAATATATTTTTGGCTTGTAATCATTTTTTTAATCAAATCAGTTCTCATTGAGTTTTTTATCAAGAGAAATGATATGTTCCCCCCAAAACTTTAACATATAAACTCAAATAATTGTTTTGAGAAATCAAATTGTTAATTTCTGCAACGCTTACTATTGCAACTTCATTATTAATAAATTTTTGAAATGCAGAAAAAGTAATACCTGTATTATTAGGTAAAACAAAAGGTTCTTGTGGTGGGTAAATAGCTTTAACAATATTTCCACTTCCATCTTTGTAAGATCTTTCATAAAACTTTATGTATAAAGGTAAATAAGTGGTTATAAACCAAGGAAAAAAATACATAATTTGATTATTCAATGCACACATTTCATATAACACTTGAAAAATATTGTTTAACTCTTTTGGACTATAAGTCTCAAAAAAACAAGTTCTAAACTGGTTTCATTTATCACAAAAAAATTTCTTTTGAATATAACTTCTTGATAGGGATCATGGACTGAAATTGATTTGGTGAGGAATCATTAAGTATCGTTAGGATCGAAGTTCACTTCAGAAGCACTTGGGATATCTCTATCAGATATATTATCATTATCTTGAACAATATTCATTTGAGGATTGATTTTTACGTTTTTAACAAATTTAGAAGAAGTACTATCAAGATCTCTAACTAGGCCATATAATGGCTCAGTATCAATACTATGTAAAAATGCTGAACGATTTCTAGCTGGTCCATATAATGGTTCTATAGGAAAAATATGATGTACAATAGGTAATAATCTGGGCTGAGAAAGAGAATGTCTGTTATAAATAGTAGACTGATCAACAAATTGAATACATCCTACCATCTGAATTTTGAGTAATATGCAAAAAACCGCTATTCGTCAAATTATTAGTAACCTTACTTGAGGATATGACCAAATTTAAAGTCCAAGTAGTTGGAAAATCAATTTTATCCCACTTGATAGGTCTTCTGATGGTGACCTTAAATTTGCAAAATTGGTTTTTACCAAAATAGTCTGATTTGATATATCATATAATTTACATCTAGGATTTAAAGTGGATAATAACTTATAGTAAATTCTATATTATCAACATATAAGTTCAGAACTAGATGCATAATTATAACCATGCATTTTTACATTTAAGGTTAAAGCATCAAGTATATTAACAGCAGACAGTGATAATAGCAAATTCAGTTGAGTATT
The DNA here is from genome assembly GCF_002878395.1 of Capsicum annuum. Taxonomy (NCBI): domain Eukaryota; kingdom Viridiplantae; phylum Streptophyta; class Magnoliopsida; order Solanales; family Solanaceae; genus Capsicum; species Capsicum annuum. The sequence goes on from NW_025862277.1 coordinate 497,876, forward strand.
AAAATAAATCGGACCATAGGCCACAGTGGATTCAATCGATCCCATCAAAGATTATCAAAAATTTAAGTTTCTAGCATCTGTAAGAGCTGCAACAAACATCTTTGGTAACCCTCTAAGGGTTAAAGGTTTATAAGCAATCTGAACCATACCAATATGCAAATAATTATAATGATTTTTATTTAAATCGATATCATATTTATTTAATAAACGAATAGTCTGTTCTGACGAATATAAACCTAAAGACTATTCAATCATTTTTATCATTTGTTTTGAATAAAGTTTATCAAACAAACCATAATCATAAATGGTTTTTATAGAAACTTTAGGAATAGTCCATTTTTTTATCAAATCAACATTTTGAGGTATATTTACCTCTTCAAGTGTAGTACTTTTAGTACTCACTTCTCCCAGATCCATGCATAGAATATTCATATTTATGTTGAATGGTTCAGATCTATTAAATCAATTTATTTATTACTAATAATAGTTTGGTCTGAATCATTTTACATCAAAATAGTCAATTGACCACTCTATTCAGGACAAAAATACAAACTTGATCCTGTAATTACTAGAAAATTAATTAAAATTGTGAACTTATTATTTCAACTTTAATTTTTGATTAAATCAATTTATTTATTACTAATAATGATTTGGTTTGAATAATTTCACATCAAATTAGTCAATTGACAACTCTATTCATGACAAATACACTTAGTTGATCATGTAATAACTATGAAATTAGTTAAAATTGTAATTGAAATTATTAATTCAACTTTAGTTTTAGTTAAATTAATTTATTTATTGTTAATAATTGTTTGTTTTGAATCATTTCACATCAAATTAGTCACTTGATCACTTTATTCAGGATGAATACACTTAGATAATCACGTAATTACTATAAAATTAATTGAAATTATTAATTCAAATTTAATTTTATTTAAATTAATTTATTTAGTACTAATAATTCTTTGATTTGAATTGTTTCACATCAAATTAGTCAATTGACTACCCTATTCAGGACAAATACACTTAGTTGATCATGTAATTACTATAAAATTAATTGAAATTGTAACTGAACTTATTAATTCAACTTTAAATTTACATAAATTAATTTATTTATTACTAATAATGGTTTGTTTTGAATGATTTTAGGTCAAATTAGTCAAACAAATATAGATATTTTTTGTAATATATGACTAACTTGTTGCATCAACTAACTTATCTGTTTTACTTAAATCAATTTATTTATTACCAATAATGGTTTATTTTGAATGATTTTAAATCAAATTAGTCAAATAGATATAGATATTTTTTGCAATATATGACTAACTTGTTGCATCAACTGACTTATCTGTTGGAAATAATCAAATAGATATAGACATCTGTTGCAATAAATGACTAATATGTTGGAAGAAATCAAAATAAGTCTTGCTAGTTGTTTGATTTCTTTCGAGAGATGACCCATATGTTGGAATATCAAGAATAACAGATGGGTCATTTGTTGGAAAAGATCAAAATAGGTTTCAAGAGGTTTGATTTCATCCTATAGATGGCCCATCTATTACAATAGATGGGTCCTCTATCGAAAGAACTCAATTCAGTAGCAAGAACTATTTTGATTTTTTCCAATAGATAACCCATTTATTGTATCCGATGGGTCATATATTGGAAGAACTCATTCCAAGAACAAGAATGTTTTGTTTTTTTCCAATAGATGACCCATTTGTTGCAATAGATGACTCATCTATTGGAAATATTTTTGTACTCTGTTTAATTTATTTAATTATTTGTTACCTTTTTAATTGATGCACAAGTTACTTGTTGGACCATAAATAAAGACATATTTTATATAATAAATAAAATGAAATACATTACAAACAATGAATTAAAATTATCAAGTTTATTTCTAAACTGCAATACTTATTTTACTATTACAACAATCATGGTGCATTTCGATCCGAGCATGTAGTGCTTTTATGACGAATCGACTTACACATAAAGAACTTGGTTTTTATTGTTGGAAATAATTCTCTAACTCTAGACCTCAGACCTCCTATTAAATCACCTTTTTCTTAGTTTGCTTAGGTTAACATATATAGGAGGTATTTCTCTCTCCAAAATCTCTACAGGAACAACCCAAGAATTTTTAAGAGGCACCAGATTAATATCCTCACAATATGCTATAATATTTTTCCACCGAATAATACAGAGACAAGTACTCATAAATTTGATTTCCAACTTGTGCACCATATTGGGCTCGAAGTGCTGCCATAACATATGGAAAAGGTATGTTGTCCAAGTCAAAAACTCTACATGTACAAGTTCTTTTTTGAAGATTCACCATGACCGTTGATACTAAACTTATAATTAGCTATTTGATGGACCAATAACTTATTCCCCAAATTGACGTACTTTGATATTTATTTTTTCATTAAAGAAACATATCTGTTTGGTGAGTTGACAAACTCCATATGCCTCTCGTGAAATAATTTGGCAAACCTCATGTTTATTTCATCATATAACGCCACAATGAGAGCTGTTCTCTTTCAACATCAAATATTACATTCATGAATTCACCTTTGTTTGACGTCATAATATTATACCTACACAAAAAATTTACGTCGTACAACATAGTATTACAATAAACTCAAATAAGATATTGAATTTATAATAATGTAACTATTTCTGAACAAAATATTCATCTCTATCTGTCGAATCGGACACGTTTGAGATGTTCTGCTGCCTTGGATACCATATCCATTATTTGATTGAAATAGTCAAAGAAATCAGCTCTATAATACACTTTAGCTGCTTTATAAATATGAGACATGACCTTTGTGTTGTGATAGTTGTTTTGAATAATTTCCCGAAGGGGCCTCATGCAACAACCATAGTGAGCTGAAGGGTAGATAATTGAAACCATCTTTTGGATACTTGGAGGCCTATCCAAAATTATACACAACTTATCTCTATAATATACACAACTTCTCATTTGTTAAAAAAAATTTATTGATATGAGGCATCACATTCCTTGTCCACTACAGAAAAAGCCACTGAAAAGATATGATTCTCTGCATCTTGTGCCACCATCAATAACAAAACTCCTTCATACTTGCTCCTCAAGAATGCCACATCGACGACTATAAATTTGCTCAATTATTGAAAACCAAAAATCCAAGAACGATGGGATACAAAAAATTAAGTGAACCTTCCATTTTTATCAATCTTCTATGCCATCTTACTTTCTAGATTTGAGGAGTCAAGAAGATAATGGTACACATCAAGCACTGCATACTTATGCTCATGTGTTCCCCTAACCAAAGACTTTGCAATCTCCATGACCTTATAAATCTTCCAATAAATCACCTTACAACATAATTATGTCCGAATTTGATTGGACATATCTCTTGTAGAAGGGCCTTTGCCATTGGGGAGTCTATTTTTAAAGTATTTACCGATGACCTTTGTTATGGCATGTAGATTATGGATCGTAATATGCTCCAAACCACATGTGTGATACTTTTCATAAGTTCTAATGACGAGTCTATCAGAACTTATGAATTTTACAACCCTTAACCACTACTTGCACTCCAGATGAGCACATCTAAAAGAATACACATTGTGCAAATTAAACACCTTCTTGAGTCTTAAATCTTTTTTCAAGCAAGTAATATTTAATGAAGTTACTAGTTCTTACTTGTTCTTCAATGTCATTCCCTAGTAAAAATTAGTTTCATCATCTTAAAGATTACTCGACTGTATTGATTGAGAACTGCCCATTGTATTGCTCACAACAACCAGCATAGATGTTTGATCATCCTTTACCTTCACTTTATCCCTACTCTTATCATCATCTGGAATATTCATATCCATATTATCCAATTTATCATTAAACATATCTTGTTGTTCTTGTGGTCCTTGTTCTATTTTTTATTCTCATTCTCTATCAGTTTTTCAACCACGTACACCCTTCAAACTGGCCTAGCTGCATCACTCAGAAAAGCACTCAAATGAACCTAATCACTTATCTTACTAGGTAGGACTGTAAAGCCTCAAATCTGGTACTCGGAATACTTCACGACGCTCATGACCCCAAAGGACCACAAGCTAACCCATGACTGATGTCTGTACCTGTATACTGCATAACATACTATATGATTGTGGAAACATAAACTGAAAGGTCATAAGGTTCAAGACTGTAACATAACTGATAAAGATATAACATCTGAATGGGGTATAAAATACTACAACAAAACTGAAATAATATGATAGTCTAACATGATTGTCTGGAAAGCCTCTAACTGACTGAACTGTCTAAATGAGGAATTGATGGGACATATCCCCAACTAACTCCAACTAATAAATTAATTAATGAGATAATAAATAAATGATCATGTCCTTGAGAGATGAGGAATCACTGCTAAGTCAGACTGATGAGACTAGAATGCTACTGATGCTCTGGAGCTCGTGCTTCTGAACCTATAATATAAGACACCATAGTGAAAATGCGTCAGTACTTTTAATGTACTCGTATACATGTGAGGAAGGCTGAATATATAGGGTTCATATGCATGATTAATACTAGCTAACTGACTAATATGAACGTGAGAATGCATGCTTGAATACATAGTAACTATATCTGAGATCGTGATAACATGAATTTATTGATAACTAACGTAACTGATAACTGAGTTCTGATGGATGGTATAACTGATAACATGAGTGAATGTATCTAACAGTCCTGAATCTGATGGAACTAGCTCCGTTCTGTACTATTTTGAGTTGACTGTATCTAACAGTCTTGAATTCTGTAGAACTATCTGAGTTCTAATACTGAGACATATTGAATGTATCTGATAGTCCTAATTCTATAATTAAAATTTTGGGAAGTATTTATCTAACCTACATGCCCCTAATACGCCATTATGGCTGAGTTAGGGTCCAATCTGTAACCTCAACTGGAAAGGTGTTAATACCGCGCCACTGGTAAGGAAAATCTGTGAGTAACCCTCATATAACAGGTAACCCTAGTGAGAATGGTGGGAACCCTCATATAACAGGTTAAGCCACCTCATCTACCCTCATATAGCAGGCTATGATGTCTCAACCTACACTAGCTACATAGTTCTGGAATGCAAGGATTTCTTGTAAGAATACACCCTCATATAATAGGTGAATTCACATCCTTGGGTTCACTCGGTGCTAATTCCTACTCCTATCTGAATAGACACTAAACATAATTAACTAAACTGGACTAGATTGAATTCATGGAGTTTCGTTAGCTGACAAAATACTACTGAGATTACTGAATTACTAAGTTTTTCCTGAGTCACATGACTGACTGGGTTCTATGGACCATGGCTTTACTGAGGATATCGTGAAAACATGACACTAAATCTAGGCACACAACTTTATTTTTTGGGTACAAGTACCCCCAGGACTCGATGGAAGAAAACTGACAGAGCATGACATTATTGAATATATGACCAACATCAACAATGCATAATACAATAGTTAGAGATATTTCATGGGTATTTTATTATCATAGCTTGGTACCTGAATAAGTTAGCATTTATACTTAGCATAATTTCATAAGGCTAACTCATGTGTAATCCTATAAGCAAGTTCAATACATAAGAATAACATGGAAGTCATTTTGAACATAAGGTGAAAGCATACATTGTCATTTGGGTCACAATTTAGCTATAGTGCATAATTTCTATCCCTTTAGGCATTTTATCAAACACCTTACATGCACAAATTAAGGCATAGGTGAAATCATCAAATTTTACAAATCATAAATCACCAAATTCATGGATTTCAATTTATATGTTAATGTAGTTTTCATAATTTCACTTAAGGATCCCAACATGGGAATCAAACAACAACCATCACATAACTTGAGCAACCAACAACATAATAATCATGATTCATAATTTAAAATAGGGTTCTTGAGCTTTATGGATAAAAAGAATCCATAAATCAACACAACACATACCTTAGTTCTTGATTTAGAGAAGATTGACGGAGAGACTTTCTTGAAATTGAATCCCCAATTGAAACCCTAGCTTGTTCTTGAGAGAAAATTGAGAGAAATTAGTATATTTTAGGTTCCAAATAGCTGAATCTCATGTTAAAAAGCTTAAATAGGGGTGGAAATTGACCCTTTTAACCCTGGACATGTCTTTTAATTTTAGTGAATTTTTCCCAAATTAGACCCCTGGCGCGACACGCGCTATCGCATCGTGTCACTGGAATTTGACAAATGAAAAATTGAGGGATGGTGCGACGCGGAGCCATCGCGTTGCCACTTCATTTGTGACCTGGAAGTTTAGTTCTACGTGCCACTATCGTGGACCCCTAATGGAATTTGACAATTGCCATTTTCTACTGTGGCACGGCGCGCCGCTGACTAATATGATGTTGTTTTACGATGGGAACTTGAAATAGTCATCACTTCTTATCCGGTTATCGGATTTAGGTGAATTTTATATCGATGGAAAGCTTATTGAATTTTCCACATGACAAAAAGTGAAAATATTGAAAATTCCTCATGGAATAAACATCATTCAATTTTGAAATTAATACTTGACATTCTTAAGACAAAATTAGTTAGGAAACTTTGGGGTATTACAATCTCTCCTCCTTGGGAACATTCATCCTCGAATGAGACTGAGTGAGAGGGGATAAATGATAAGCCAAAGTACATACTAAATATGAACACTAAAACATGAATACATAACTGATGTTTCTGAGATTCATACAGAGCATACATATCTGATGCATGATTTCATGACTGAGCTGATACATGAATGCATGACTAAGAGTACTGATAAGGTTATCACACATATCTGATGTGTGAATACATGATAGAACTGATTACATGACTTAGATTTCTAATAACTCAGTCTTCTAAAAAGGAGAATGCATGTCTAATGAATGAACACATGACTAATATGATGCATGAACATATAATTGGATATGCAACGGTACTTAGTACCAAGTTTAAAATGGAATCCTAAACATGAGACTAATACCAAGTCATAACTAAAATCTGGACATGAAAACCAAAAAGCTTAAGGAGAATTGTTACCTTGAGCTTGATCTGACTCGGCAGATAAGAGGTGAGGGTACTTGGTATACATGTCTTCTTCTGCTTCCCAAGTAGCTCCCTCAACGGACTAATTCTGCCAAAGAACTTTGACTAGCGGGACTTCTTTGTTCCTCAGTCTACTAGTGTGGTAATCTAGAATTTCAACTGAAATCTCCTCATAAGAGAGGTTGTTCTGAATATCTATGCTCTAAATAGGGACTATAACTACTGGGTCACCTATACACTTCTTGATCAAAGAAACTTGGAAGACGGGATGAACTAAGGCTAGATCTGAAGGTAATTTGAGCTTATAAGCTACCTTGCTAAAGCGATAGAGAATTTTGAATAGACCGACATATCGGTGACTGAGCTTTCCTTCTTGCTGAACCTCTTTACTCCATTCATAGGAGAGATCTTTAGATATACATAGTCACCAATCTTGAACTCGACATTCTTTTTACGCATATCTATATAAGACTTATGTCGGCTCTGAGTAGCCCAGAGTCTTTCTCAGATCAACTAGACTTTCTTTAAGTCATCGAATACTAAGTCATGCCCTATAACTGAGGACTCACTAACTTCGAACCAACCAATTGGAGATCTACACCTCCTACTATAGAGAGCTTCAAATGGAGCCATCTAAATACTGAAATGATAGCTATTATATGCAAACTCAATCAAAGGCAAGTAGTCATCCCAACTACCCTTGAAATCAATTGTAAATGCAATTAGCATGCCTTCTAGGGTCTGAATGGTCCTTTCAACTTGACCATCTGTCTGAGGATGAAAGGCTGTACTGAGATGAATTTAGGTACCAAGACCTTTTTGGAATGCTTTCCAGAAATGAGAGATGAATTGAGTACCTCTATCTGAGATAATAGATAATGGAACATGGTACAACTTGACTAACTCTCTGATGTAGAGTTTGGTGTATTCCTTGGCTGAATAAGAGGTATGAATTGGGAGAAAATAAGATAACTTTGGTATCCTATCTACAACAAACCATATTGAATCATGCTGATGATGAGTTTGAGGCAAACCCATCACGAAGTTCATGTTCACTTCTTCCTACTTCTAAGAAGGAATAATGAACTCCTGCATAGGTCTACTAGGCTTTTGATGCTCTATCTTAACCTGCAGATATGTAGAGTACTTAGTCAAAAACTCTGCAACATCCCTCTTTATCCCACTCCACCAATAGATCTCTTATTAGTCACGGTACATCCTTATGGCCCCTAGATGAATAGAGTAGCATGAACCATGTATTTATGCAAGAAATCATTGCCTTAAGTCATCTACAGCTGGAACACGCAGATGACCTTTACAACGTAAAACACCATCTCCCTCTTAGGAGAAAACCTTCACTTTCTGATCCTTAACTGAGTCTTTCAACTTGACTAAACTAGGATCTCTATCTTTCTTTTCTTTCACCTCAGAAACTCGAGATAATTCTGAACTACTCTGAACCCATATATCTCCCCCCTCTGTATCGACTAAGTGAATGCCTAGTCTGGCAAGTTGATGGACTTCCTAAGCTAACTTCTTCTTACTATCCTCAACATGAGCAACACTACCCATAGACAATCTACTGAGAGCATCGGCCACTACATTGGCCTTGCTCGGATGATAAAGGACACTCATGTCATAATCTTTAAAGAGCTCTAACCACCTTCTCTGATGAAGATTGAGATCTTTTTGAGAAAAGACATACTAAAGTCTCTTATGATCTGTGAACACATCTACATGAACACCGTATAGATAATGCCTCCAAATCTTTAAGGCAAATACTACGGCTGCTAACTCAAGATCATGAGTCGAATAAATCTTCTCATGGGGTTTAAGTTGTCTAGAGGAATAGGCTATGACCTTACTATACTACATTAGGACACAACCAAAACTTATTCTGGATGCATCACAATACACTACAAAACCATCTGAACCATCTGGAAGAGCTAGGATTGGAGCTAAGGTAAGTCGAGTCTTCAACTCCTAAAAACTCTTCTCACAAAGATCTGACCACTAAAACTTGAATTTTTACTGAGTCAATCTGGACATAGGGGATGCAATAGAAGAAAATCCCTCAATAAACTGCCTATAATAGCCAGCCAAACCCAAGAAACTCCTAATACCTTATGGAGAGATAGGTCAGGGCCAGTTTCTTACCGCTTTGGTCTTTTGAGGATCAACCGTAATGCCATCACCGGAAACTATATGGCCAAGGTATCCTACTGACCTTAGCCAAAATTCACACTTACTGAATTTGGTGAATAACTGATGATTTCTGAGAGTATAAAGTACAATTCTGAGATGGTCTGCATGATTATGCTCACTGCGAGAGCAGACCAAAATATCATTTATGAAGACTATGAAAAACATGTCCAAGTATTGCTTCAACACATGGCTCATCAAGTCCATAAAAGCTGCTGGGGCATTGGTAAGACCAAAGGACATGACTAGGAATTTGAAATGACCATACCAAGTACGGAAGGCTATTTTTGGAATGTCACATTCTCTAAAATTAAGCTGTTGGTATCCTAATATGGGGTCTATCTTAGAGAAGTAGTTGGCACCCTAAAGTTGGTTGAACAAGTCATCGATTTTGGGAAGAGGATACTTGTTTTTTACCATGAATTTATTGAGCTGACGGTAATCAATACACATTATGAGAGAACTATCTTTCTTACGCACGAATAAGACTGGTGCACCCTATAGGGACACACTGGGCCTGATGAATCCCTTATCTAAGAGATTCTTCAACTATTCTTTCAGTTCTATGAGTTTTAAAGGTGCCATTCTGTATGGATGAATAAATATAGGATGAGTATCTAGAAAAAGATCAATGCCAAAGTCTATTTCCCTTTTGGGAGAAATTCCTAGAAGATCTTCGGGAAAGATAACTGAATATTCATTCACTACTGCGACTGATTCAAGACTGGGAGTTTTGGAACTAGTGTCCTTAACTCTAACAAGATGATAGACACATCCTTTAGATATCATTTTTCGTGCCCAAAGGTAGGAAATAAGTTGACCTCTGAAAGAAAATACACTACCCTTCCAATCTAGGATGGGTTCATTTGAAAACTGGAACTAGACTATTCTATTTCTGCAATCGACTGTGGCCTAGCAGGAATGGAGCCAATCCATGCCAAGAATGACATCAAAATTAGTCAGCTCTAATTAGACTAAGTCTACTGAAGTGACTTTTTAAAATATTATAATCAGGAAGTTCTTGTATACCTACTGGGCTATGGTGGTTTTACCCACTGGGGTAGAGACTGAAAAGGGCTCTGCTAGAATTTTAGAATTGACTCCAAAAATCAACTACTATATAGGGAGTAACAAAAGACAAAAAAATCCTGGATCTAGCAAAGTTTAAATATGCACATGAAAGATCTGTAACATACCATTAACCACATCAGGAGAATTTTCTTGATCTTGGCAGGACTGGAGTGCATAGATTCTATTTGGGTGTTTCCCACTAGTAGCACTGGAAGTGGCACCATGTTAATTTGGTCGATCGAACTGAGCTGAGAATGGTTCTGCTGACCTTGAGGACCTGGCTGAGGATAGTATCTAACTCTGTGGCCTGGTTTGCCACATCCAAAATAAATACCACTACCAGCTCTACAAATACCGTGATGGTACTTGCCATATGTCTGGCAAAGATAATAGGTGTGGGCACTGTTAATACTACCCTAAGACTTAGAGCCTGGCGCTCTATATTTATTACCATCCCTGAACTTAGGATTTAGAGCAATAGCTAAAGAAGGAGATAGAACTGATGACTTAGGATAAAACTGAGAATGATTTTCTTCTTCTGATTTGGGTTGAGAAAAGTTGAAACTACCTATCGTTGCTCTTTTATTCTGCTTCTCCCTTATCTTAATCTTTTGATCTTCTATCTGTAGAGTATGAGTCATAATCCTGGCTAAAGTCATGTCACTATTAAACATTGCAGGCCTACGCTCGTTAGCCACACTATCATTCACCCTAGAAACAAACTTACTCTTCTTGGCTTTACTGTCTGTAATTACATGAGAGGTATATCTGGCCAGTTGAGTAAACTTAAGAGAATACTCTTTCACCGTCATATTTCCCTACCTGAGGTTGATGAATTCTAACACCTTGGCTTCTCTCAGCTCTAGGGAAAAGAACCTCTCCAAGAATGTAGTAACAAACTCCTCCCACTCAATAGGCCCTGCATCATCTGGCCTTTCTAACTTACATTATTTAAACTAAGTGTGGGCAATATCCTGTATTTAGTATGCAGCTAGCTCAGTACTCTCACTAGAAGTAATCCCCATGATGTCTATAACATTTTAAACCCAATTAATGAATTCCTGAGGGTCCTTATTTGATTAGACCCGAGAAAGGATATAGGATTCATTCGGGTGAAGTCCCGAATCCTTGATGCAGCTGAATTGGCCACTAGGTTGGCTGGAACGACAGCTGGTTATTCATTCTAAGTAGTAACTGACTGAGCAAGAGTAGTAAATGTAGCTCTAAACTCTGCATGAGAAACATATTCTCCTAAAGATTCTTCGGGCTGAGGGGCTGACTGATTCCTGTTTCTTCTTTTAGGAGGCATGTTTTGTAGAAGAAAGGGAGAAACAAATTTGACTGAGAGATTGACTTGAGATTATTCTTAGTGGCACAACATAAATACTAAAAGAAGGGAAACTGTTCCTAAAACATCTCATAGACTCTTATACATAAATTTGGCATGCAACACACCCATGCACAAGGCTCTACTAAATGCAGATTTCAGACATTCTAGGACACTATTTAACCTTAAGCTATGATACCAAGTTTGTAACGCCCTAAATCTACTACCTAAAATGCTACACGGTGCTCATGACCCCAAAGGATCATAAGCTAACCCATAACTGATATATGTACCTATATACTGCATAACATACTGTATGATTATGGAAACATGAACTGACAGGACATAAGGTTCAAGACTATAACATAAATGATAAAGATATAACATCTGAATAGGGTATGAAATACCCAAAACAAAACTAAAATAATGTGATAGTCTGAACATGCTAGTCTAAAAAGCCTCTAACTAACTGAACTATCTAAATGAGAAGTTGATGGGACATATCCCCAACTAACTCAAACTAATAAATTACTTATGAGATAATAAATAAATGATCACGTCCTCGAGAGATGAGAACTCACTTCTAACTTAGACTGTTGAGACTAGAATGCTATTGATGCTTTGGAGCTTGTGCTTCTGAACCTATGGTTTAAGATACTATAGCGCAAATGCGTCATTACTTTGAATGTACTGGTAGACATGTGAGGTAGGCTAAATGCATGGGGTTCATATGCATGAATAATACTAGCTAACTGGCTAATATGAATGTAGGAATACATGCCTGAATACATGGTAACTATATTTGAGATCATGATAACATAAATTTACTGATAACTAACATAAATGATAACTGAGTTCTGATGGCTAGTATAACTGATAACATGAGTGATTGTATCTGACAGTCCTAAATCTTATGGAACTAGCTGAGTTTGTAATGTTCTGAGTTGATTGTATCTGGCAGTCCTTAATTCTGTAGAACTATCTGAGTTCTAATACTGAGACTGATTGACTGTATCTAACAGTCTTAATTCTATAACTGAAAGTATGGGAAGTAGTTATCTAACCGACATGCCCCTAATACACCATTATGGTAGAGTTGGGGTCCAATCTATAACCCCCAATCTAAAGGGTGTCAATATTGCGCCACTGGTAAGGACAATATGTGATTAACCCTCATATAACAAGTAACTCTAGTGAGAACGGCGGGAACCCTCATATAATAGGTTAAGCACCTCATATACCCTCATATAGCAAGCTATGATATCTCAATCTATGCTGGTTACGTAGTTCTAGAATGTAAGGATTGCTTCTAAGAATCACACCCTCATATAATAGGTGAGTTCCCATCCTTGGGTTCACTCATATAGCATAGATTTTGATTATATATATTAGGGATGTACTATTATATGAGGAGTTATTACGACTAGTCATGGTTTGGATTAATGTTGTGATTATGTTATATTTATTACTCTCTACCTTTTATATGCATATGATTATGGTTTTACTGGATATCTCCTTGGCCTTCGAGTGGATCAGGAGCTTGATATTTATTAAGGCACCAGGATATTTCAAAAGTCTCACCATGACCAATGGGTTGATCTGGATTAAGTTGATATTAAATGTTTACTCAATTGCCCTAGAGGTTGGATCAATAGGGTGTATATAGACTCATCGAGCCCTCTATGGATCCTAACTATCTATAGGTAGGACAGACATACATAATATACATCATCATCATCATCATTTTTTCCTTTAGTTTGTATGACATGCATCATATCCATTTGTTTGATTGATTTATTGTGGCTAGTGTATGTTGAACTACAACACTAATTATTGTTTATCTTAATATGAATTGTCAGCATTCTTGACTTGATCTCTATTTTTGATTGAATTAATTATGACAAACCTAATTCAAAATATTGTTCTATATATACATTGTTAGACTAGGGTAACTTTTTTGAGTGTATGTTTATAATTCTCCATATTTCAAGATCACTGTTTAACATACAATTCCTTTCCTTAAGTCATATACACAACATACGAGTCGTATGATGTAGTCGTATCCAAGATAATATTAAATGGTTGTCGTTCTATTTTAGATATGAATAGACCCTTAGAGTCTTAAGATTACTATACGATTAGTATGAAGTGAAGTTGTGAGTTCAGCAGTATAAGTTCCCTAAGTTTCTATCCAACGTATGAGTAGTGGCTATAAGTCGTAATAACTTATTACGAGTCATAAGATATGACTCGTATCCTAACCAGTGATGTATCCAAGAATCAACCCTCGTGTTTTGATAGATTTATAAGTTACTTAGGCATATATTAAGTCCTAAAATAGCTCCTAGCTCATGAACAAGTCAAAACATTCCTAAATAATTAAATTCTTGAGATGTATATAACTATAGTCATCTTCAAATAAGCATTACTTATGTTCTACTAAGAATTTATGAGCTCAAGACTCACCAACAGATATATAATTGAATTAGATTTCCAACGATACCAATTTTGCCTTAATCTGATAACAGGGTGAAAAGTTATGGCCAAATTACTGAAGAACTATCAAAGCTACTAGTGGGTACGACTCACTGATAAGACTTATAGCCAGACCATACGAGTCTTCAGGAGGAGTCATACCCACAACAGTAGGGGTTGAATTTTGGGTTTATCATGACGACTTAAGGTATGAACCTTACCCAAAACATATGGTTTGTACCTAAACAAATCGAGACGGCTTCCAGGTGATTTCCAGAAGGTTTCTAAGGTTTTTCTTTTGTCTTTTCTCCCCTTATAGCTCCCAAACTGTAAATTTAACCCCAAGGGTCATTAAGTTTCCTCTCTTTTACATTAATTAAACAACATAAAATCCCTAGTTCCATTCTCAAGAATAAGATTAGAGCTCCTCACCCCAATTTTATCCTCTAAGTCCCAAGATTCAAATTCAAGAATATCAAGAACATCAAGATTAGGGTTTTCTCATCAAGTCATCTCTAAAGCCTCAAAATTCAAGTCTTCTTTGCAAGTCAAATAATTAAGGCATGTGGGGTATCCATCAATGGGTCCCTTTAATCCATTACGCCCTAAAACCCTATATTAATTTAAAAGTATGAATCTTATCTTATTTTATGAAATCATCAATGAATCTTATGGATTTAATCCATGAACTTTTTATTAAATCGAATTCAAGCCATATTAATGTGTATTTCCATGCTATTTAAGTCACTTTATGTTTTTAGTTCCTTTGATTTCATGATGAGTCATCAACTTATAGATTAAACCACGTAAATATGTTGTCCTCCCATATTTAATACATTCCCATGTTCAAATTTATGTATTTCAATAGTTATTGGAATTTACTATCTTTTAAGTCTTTGAATTAGGATCTTCTATTATTATTTTAATGTTATCATCAGATTTTGTAATCATTTAGTGCTGGCAGGTTATGAACACCTGATACCTATGTGTTTACTTACGTTTCAGACCTACCAAGTAATAAGCCAGACAACTTATGAGTTTATTGTTATACTCAGTTTGTTATAACCATGATGAACACTATCAGTTTATATGTTTATAGTTACTTCAGAATCTAATTGCACTGTTGTTTTCAAAATACCATGACCTGATCTTATTAGTTATCAGTGCATGCACTAGTTAGTACTTCAGTGTCTTTCAGATCGGAGTACGATTTAGTACCGAGTGGGAAGTGTGGGTTCAATACATCCTACTTCTCCAGAAACTATGTGCCATCATAGGTTTAGGGGCCTCTCCAGAAAGTGTTTCTGTTTGCCCATTATGGGCTCAATTTAGTGACCACTCCAGTTTATGTTCTACTTCGATTGCAAGGATAGAATAGCCCTCCTTAACGTGGGTCAGACATTAGACTCCATGATAGCTCACATGGTTTATGTCGGTTACATGATAGCTCCCACAGTTTTAGTCAGTACTCAGTCTAAATTAGTTCAGGTTTGCTTGACCAAGCAATCAGATTACCAGTTGATTAGTCAGTCGGGGTTACAAATTATTTTTGTTATTTAAATATTAGTTATTTAGATCATGTCAGTACATTCTTTACTTGGTCTTGCATCCGTTTTACATGTTTGTATTTTCATGCTCAATATCATACATGATCCTCATGCATTCTACAGTCTATTATATAGTATCCATATTTTACCGTTTGCCAGCTTACCGAATTATTTTAAGTTCATGATTTATAAATCTCACAATGTCTTACAGTTTTCATGGATAGTTATGTTTTTAAATGTATGTTCCAGCAAATAACTTATACCTCAGTTTTAAACCATGTTATAAATATTTCCATTATTTAGTAAATGTCTCCATATACTCAGTACTGATCCACATATATGTCTATGTGCTACATTGCCTCATATATAGGTATCATTTATGGCCCACATATCATAATCAGACAGTTTGCAGCTTCCACCCAGCAGGTGATGACTTCTCTTGTTTCAGGGACTCCAGTAAGTTTTAGTTCATTTACGATATTGTTATTATTCATATGTATTGATTAGTGGTAGTTGGAGGCATGGTCCAACTATCAATAGTAAGTATAGTAGAGTCTTTATAGATAGTCAGTCAGAGTTATTACATGTATTCAAGTTTCTTTCTTCAGATTTATCAGGTTGTAAACTTTATCAGTATTACATTAATTTAGACTTTTTCATGATCATGTTTAAGCTCAGTAAATTTAGTTTTTATACAATTTAAATCAGTTGCTTAAGCAGTATGCTAGATCATGGGTTAGCTTGGGATAACTTGTGGTTCCAAGCACTGTGTTATGACTAGGGGAAGTCTCAGGCTATGAAAATGTTATTTAGTTATTTTGGACGGTTAGTTTGTTGGCTTACCTTCTCATTGAATTAGGGTTGGTCTACGATGTTGTTCAGTACAAGTGGTTATATACTCACTCTTATTTATTTTTTACATCTTACGTGTACATACCGAGTTGACGGCCCCTAACCGTTGATTATGACTTCCATGTGATAGCATTTTAGAGATTTGATGTAGTTGTGTCATGACCCAAAAGCCAAGGGTCATGATGGAACTAGTTGCGACAAGCCTTGACAAGTAAGCCTATCATCAAAAGTAATATAACAAGGGAAGTAAGAACACCAATACCGAAGGCAAGGCTCCTAGAACAAAGCCAAACCATACCATTATAGTAAAAACGAAAATACAAAACCAAAGATATCAAACCATAATCCCAAAACCTAGTGTCATAGGGTAAGAACATCACTAATATAACTTAAGATCAAACTACATAAGATATCCACAACAGGAATAACTATGTCTCTGAATACGAATTAAGACATAGTTTAAGTAAAGAAATGTAGTAGTCAACTCCGAAAGAAAGAATCCAACCACTACCTTGAATATCTCCAAAGTATCTCACTTTGAGGTGCACTCAAACCAGGATCTGCACCAAAAGGGTGCAGTAGGGGTGAATATGATCCACTTGTACTCAGTACGTATCACAGGATGACTGAGCAAAGTAGAAATTAAAGCATACGAAATACATAATAAGGGCACGTCACCTGCAACTAGAAAATATCCCAAACAGTAGCCCACACCATCTCTATTAATAGTTCTATAATATCCACATACATTACAACAATATGAGAAAAGAATACAAGTATACAGATACACATATACAAGTACAAAGAAAGGTATAGACAAGTGTACATCAAAAGACATAATACAATACAAGTAAAGGTACAATATAAATATAAATACAATAAAGATGATGATGTGATGGACAAGTTTATCGCAGAACATTTGTATACACCTACGCAGCTAAAGCTTCCCGACATAGTACCCATGGGGGTTCGTCAACCCGTATACAAGCCAAATCAAATACCATATCCATATATCATCTTTGACATATCCTTTGGTAGAGGATTTTTAAAATGTCACATTTTCTATCAGAAAAACCAGTGTTTCCAGTATTTTGATGATAGTACAAATGTTTTGTGAATGTATATGTATGAGGATGTAATTCTCACAACCAATAAGAATGATAATTTCCATATCCAACCAATATATCAACCAAGTAAGCCAAAATCTACTCATTAATCCAACAATCCATGAATCCAACATAGTCTCTATGCCATCAGAGTAAAATACATTAAAATACCATTGATACCAAGTTAGGCTTCTTTATAAAACAAGACACAATTAATTTCTCGTATACAAGGCCAACAAATCATATAGGACCCCACATGGTCACACATAGTAAATAATATTCTAGAACCACCAAATTCACAAATATATAGGACCCCACACAAGAACAACACAATAAATATATCCATTTCATGATTAGATCCCACATCCTTAAATATGATTTTGTATCAATATTAACTACCCGACCCAGTCTGAAGAAAGTTAAGCCATAACCTACCTTGAATACTAAAAATCGATTCAAAAGCCTTTAATACGAAGCCCCAGTCCTCATGAACAGACTCAAAATCAATTAAAACATCGAAATATAGAATTTTTGCATCAAAGGAAAGGCAATGATACCCATATTACCTATTTTCAAGTCGAGATCCAAACTAATCCTGGGAATGGGTTTTTGGAAAAGAAAGGAAAAATCATAATTTTATTTCAAAATATGTTTTCCATATTTTTAGGAGTCTATTGTTGAAAACCAAGAAACAAAAAGTTAGAAAGGAGGTCCAAATCGATGAAAAACCATTTTCAAGTAGAAAGGAGGTCCAAATCGATGAAAAACCATTTTCAAGCTAAACCAATAAAAATCTCCGAAATGCATTTAAAATCGAGAATTAAAGTTCTTTGGAAGATGAAATCGAGAGAAAAATGATAGTTATAAGACTCGAAACTTAGCCCAGTGAAAACGGGGTTTGAATAAAAAATACAAGTTTTAGGCTTTTCGGGTCAAAATCCCCAATTTCCACTTTTTAATACGCATTTAAAATAATAATTAAAGAATGAAATTGAAGAAAAGTAGTTGAAATAGGTGTTATGGAACTTACCCTATCCTAGAAATGGAAGAAATTGCTCAAAATCACGAAACCCTAAGCTTCAAGTCTAAAAAATTGTGAAAATGGCTAAAACAACGTATATATATAGTCTAGGTATGACATACAAGACTAGATGTCACATACACAATACCTGACCTGATGGCAGGTATTGCATTTGTGACTTGTCCTTCACGAATACGGATGTTGCAATTGTGATTGAGATATTATGTATGCGACATCCGTATCTGTCCGATCAGTCGCATAAGCGCCTCCTAGTTCTCGAAAGCAAGTGCACCAGCTGAGACTTAGAAAATTTCAAGTCTCTGCGAACCCCTCAAGATTCATTCGGAGTCTTGTGAATGTAAACGAACTATGATACCTTATCAAATTCAATGCTCAGGACTCAATGGCGATATCAGATTTTCAAAAAAAATATTATTTTCATCAAGTTGACTCCCGAAACTTAATTCTACAACTTTTCAATTCGAGGTCGAAATGGGATACAAAAGCCATAAAATCACACCAAACATGTTACCACCCTAAAATCACCATATTTCAAATCTACTGGCGTAGTCTGCTCCATCTGGTATACAGATATATAAATATTGACAAAAGTAAACTATAAGGCTTTTCAAGCCACTAAAAACCTGACATTCACACAAATTAGACCAAGTTGTATTGGAAATCGTGCCATACATCCCCATACCCCAAAAACACCACAAAGCAACCACGGGGAAGGGTAAAATAGTCAAATCATACATAAATAAATATTTTACCTAAATCACCAAAAATTGGGTTGTTACATCATCCACCACTAAAAATCTAATTCATCCTCGAACTAAAGGCAGGGGAAAATACCTGAATCAACAAAAAAGTTGGGGATAGGAACTACGCATATCAGACTCGACCTCCCATGTAGCCTCATCTACTGGTCGATGTATCCACTGGACCTTAACCACTGGAATAACTCTAGAATGCAACCGTTAAAATCTTTAGAAAGGATGGATACAGGGTCCTCAACAAAAGAAAACCTCTTATCCAACTAAATCGAGTCCCAATGAATGACATGAGACTCATCCGAAGTATAATGGTGAAGTATGATATTATGAAAAACTAAATAAATGACTGATAAATCAGGGGGCAAGGCCAACTCATAAGCCATATTACCAACAGTCGAAAGAATCTCGAATGAGATGATATATTTGGGGATAACTCAAAGGAAAACACGATCGCCAACACCAAATCTCAAGGCACAAACTATGATTTGTATATTACTTTTGCCTACTCTATGCTGCTCGAAGTATATCCTGAATGATCCAAACTCTATCTAAAGACCCATGAAGAGAATCAGTACCTTGAGGTCTAACTTAGAAACCTTGAACCAACCAACTGAAGAGCGATAACGCCTACCATACAAAGCCCAAAAAAGCTATACCAATACTAGAATAGCTATTATTATATGCAAACTCCACCAAAGCCAGATATTGTTCCCACTAACCACTAAAATCCACCACACAAGCATGAAGAATATCCTTCAAAACCTGAATAGTCCACTCTGACTGGTCATAAGTATGGGGGCGAAATACTGCACTAAGATAAACCCGACTACCCAAGTTATCATGAAAGGTCTCCGAAAAGTGAGTTGTGAAAATTGAATCTCGGTCTGAGATAATAGATACTGGCACTGGAACACCATGAAGATGTACTATCTCACGCATATAGATACGGGCCAAACTCTTAGCACTAAAGAAAACTTGAATCGAAATGAAATAAGCCAATTTAGTCAATTGATCCACGATGACCCAAACACTATCTGAACCATAAGAAGTATGAGGAAGTCTTTTAGTCACTCATAGAGATCCATTCCCATTCCTACTAGAGAATGGGTTGCCTCTAAATCAAACCTCCAGGTTTCAGATGCTTCGCCTTGACCTGCTGCCAACAAAGGCAATGAGCTACAAAATTTGCTATATCCTTCATATTACCACCCCACCTTTAGTGCCACCTCAAGTCATGATACATCTTAGTCACTCCCAGATGGATAGAATGCCCAGAACAATGGGCCTCCTCCAAAATCAATCAAATTAATCACCCACTCTCAGCACATAAACTCAGGCTCCAATCCTCAAAACCCCATCTGAATTAAGTGAGGCTTCCTTAGCCTTAAACTTAACACCTTATCCTGAATCTGCTGCATCAAAGAAGAACTAGACTCCATGAATGACAAAACACGCCCTAAGTGTCAAAATATCAAGCCTAACCATCGGGTTATCTAAAGAATGAACCTCTAAGGCCAAAGGCCTCTCCTGGGTCAAAAGATGCGCCAAAAATACCCATGCTAGTTGACTTTCATCTCAAGGCATCCACAACCATATTAACCTTGGCCGGATAGTAGAGAATAGTCAAGTCATAATCCTTAAGCAGCTCAAGCCAACAATGTTGCCTCATATTAAGATCTCACTGGGTGAAAAAGTACTGAAGGCTATGATGATTTGAAAAAATCTCACAACGAACTCTATACAAGTAGTGCCTCTACAACTTCAATGCAAAAACAACTGCATACAATGTTAAATCATGGGTAGGATAATTCTTCTTATGAGGATTCAACTGACAAGAAGCATAGGCAATCACCTTACCCTCCTGTATTAACACAACACCTAACCCAATACTTGAAGTATCATAAAAAATAGTAAAACCCTTCCTCCTTGGGCAATGTAAATATAGGAGCTGATGTCATCAAATCCTTGATCTTATGAAACCTCATAAGAATTGAACCACTGAAAAGAAATCTTCTTCTGAGTCAAATTGGTTAACAGGGCTATAATAGATGAGAAACCCTCAACAAAATGCCGATAGTAACCTACCAAGCCAATAAAACTCCAAATCTCAGTGGGTGAAGTAAGCCTAGCCCAGTCACGAACCGTTTCAGTCTTGGTTGGATCAACCATAATACCCTCCTTAGCCACCAAATAACCCAAGAAAAAGATAGACTCCAACCAAAACTCACAGTTAGAGAACTTAGCATAATACTTCTCATCCCTCAATCTCTGAAGCATAATCCGTAAATGCTTTTTATGATCCTCCTCACCTTTGGAATAAACTAAGATATTGTTTATAAATACAATAACAAAAGAATTGAGATACAGTAAAAACAGCCAATTCATCATCTCCATAAATACGACTGAGGCATTGGTAAACCCAAAGGACATGAACAAGAACTCATAAAGTAAAAATGACTTTGCCAAGTTTGAAAGCTATCTTCGAAATATCTAAAGCTCGAATCTTCAACTGGTAATACTTGGATCTCAAATCAATCTTAGAAAATATTACATCAGCCTGAAGTTGGTTGAACAAATCATCAATATAAGGAAGAGGATACTTATTCTTGACCATCACCTTGTTCAATTGTCGATAATTAATACACATATTCATAAACCCATCCCTTTTCTTCACAAACAAAACAAGAACACCACAAGGAAATATACTAGGTCGGATAAATTCCTTATCCAATAAATCGTGCAACTGATCTTTCAATTCCTTTAACTCAACTGGGGCAGTCCTATAAAAAAGAATAAAAATGGGAATGGTGCCCGATTCAACATTAATGGTAAAGTCAATATCAAGATTCGAAGGCATACCAGGATGATCTGTAGGGAAAACATTTATAAACTAATGGACATCATAAAAAAAATCCAAGGAAGAAGGTAAAGTAACACTAGTATCACAAATATAAGCCAAATAAGACAAATATCCCCTCTCAATCAAGCAACGAGCCTTAACATAAGATATGACCCTCTTGGGACCCAAACGAAGTGTACTTTTCTAGGCTATATTTCGCATACCTAACAAAGCTAAAGTCATGATCTTAGCATAATAATCTAGAACAACATGGTAAGGAGCCAACCAATCCATGTCCAAAATAACATCAAAATCAACTATATCTAAGACAAGCAAATCTACCCAAGTCTCATGCTTAGTAAAAGCTAAAATACAGGATCGGTACAACTGATCCACTACTAATGAATTTCCTATAGGTGTAGATACACAAATAGGCATGGCAAGAGACTCACTAACAGAATCAAAACCTAATGTAAAATAAGTAGACACATAGAAAAAAGTCAATCTTTGATCAAATAACATAGATTCAGCTCTAAAACAAATAGGGATAACACCATGATAACAATATTAGAAGCCTCTACTTCTGGTCTAGCAGGTATGGCATAGCATTATTCTCGACCACCAATTGCCTGAGTAGCCCTGTGTTCACCATTATGGGCACCACTACCTCTGCCTCAACATCTTTGGTAGAATCTCTATCTCTTACAACTAAAATAGGAGTAGCTTTGAACACATGATGAGGACAATCCTTGGCCAAATGGCCAGTCTCATCACACATATAGCAAGCTTTACAACCTGACTCAATAGAAGAAGGTATGATTGGACTAAAATGGCCACCTTGAATAGTTGAACTAGAAGACCCACTACATGAACTCTAAAATGCTTCCTGCACTGGTCTACCATGATACCCATGGAAACCTTTGAAATCCCTACCTTGAGAAGTGTGACCTTTGAACCCCCCCATACTACATATCTTTTTGGCACCTCCTTGAGATTCTAAATGAATATCCTCAGTTATCTTATCATGATCTACTATACTCTGAAAAGAGGCTCCAAACAATAGTATCTAAGATGTAGCTAACTAAAGAGAAATGTCCAACCTCTTCATGAACTTCTAAATCTTCTCAAATTCGGTAGCAGCAATGGAATAGGAATATCCAAAAAAGGCATGAAAGTGTGCCTCATACTCTGGAATAGTTGTGGAACCCTACTCCAGGCAATCAAACTCATCTCTCATCTAATCCCTCAAACTGTAAGGCATGAACCTCTCTAAAAAGACTCAACAAACTGGTCCCAAGTCATCACAGGAGAATTAAGAGGTCTGCAACCAACAAATAACCTTTACCAATCTCTAGTAGCATCCCTCAACTGATAAGTTCTTATGACTCAAACCAGGCCTTAGCCGTGATGGGTATCTCAAGTCCACCATGGACTAAAGACCACCCTCTGAACCTAAATAAAATACCATACACTGCCCCACGATAGTTGAATTCTGAACACATAATAAGTTCAGAGAATAAAAGATATGTCTATAACTGATAACCGAAAACCAACCCTAAAAATCCAACCAACATCACCTAGGTCTACAATAATCCAACAAAGCCTTTATGTAAAGAAAACGAAAACCAGTCTTGGTTAAGATATGTCCCCGACTCTAACAATGAAAATGATAATGTTAAAGATAATGTAAACTCTTAATTCTAGTTTATCAAAGGAACTAATGAAATGTTTAAGTCTTTCGAAGAATAGAATCTCACCACTTCACCATAATAAACTGATAAACTGAGTTGATTCACCTAACTCTACTCAAGAAAAGTAGCAGTATCTCTGGTGCCTACATCGTATAGGGATATAGCATCCAGAGACGGTAAGTGAGGTGAACACTACCATGTAATACAGGGATAGAGGATAAAATAATATCAAGTCAAACCATTTCAAATACCATATAAACCACATCATAATACATATATATATAATATGTTAGGATAGGGAATAAGTTTTAGCATGAAGTAAAACATTATCTTAGACTATGTAGCTCAACCATTATAATAGGCAACCACAGGATATATGGGTCAGCCCCCCTGCTAAAAGGGTCCCGGTGCATATTAACCGTATGAACCAGAGAAAATCTGAGGGAAAGCTCAAGCCATCAAGGCAACTAACCATCCCAAAATTATATCAAGTATGACATGTGCATACAGGTCATTAAGACCAAACCTCATGTCAACAAACACAAGTTTCTAATACAAGTCATCCAAGACCCACACCTTCATGGCTTTGCTACATAACCCCCATTAATCCCAATTTAAAGCAAGTTTCACATAATTCATTTATTAATCAATGAACCAACCATTATGGCACATTGTGTGTATTGTCATACACAAACACTTGAACGTTTATCTCTATTCCATAACATTCACATTAAGACTTAAGGGAATTCTCGCCCCTTTTATTCATTAATATCAAAATCTTGAGGGAATGCCTCACCCCCTTTGTTCATTAATATGATAGCCAACAAAGCCTTTAAAATCCAAGTTCATTGGTTTAACAATTATGAAATACAATAAGATAGGTGAGAAAGTTAAACCAAGTGACAATTTTTGTGATTCAAAACCATTTACACAAGTAGGTTGAGTGAACTTCATTATTCAAATCAAATTCCAATTTCAAAGCATCAAATTGGGGAAAAACCATGGCATCTTAGTATATTCACGATAACCATGCACCCCACAAGTTCAAAACCATTAATAAAGCATCACATTGCATAATAAATTATAGAAAAGTAATTCCAGAAGAAACTATGTCAAAAATCTCAACCATGTTGAAAACCCACATTCAAAACTATCTAATAAAACCCATTTAATACAGGTCTTTCACAAAATAATAATTAGGGAGGAGTAACATGCCTGGAATACCATGTTTTACGGGAAGAATTCAATCATTGATCCCTTGAACGACCTACTTCTTAGAAACCCTAAGTATTTTGACCTTAAAGATTTTGAGAGAGTTTTACGAGTGACTAAATACACTATGAATGATAAATAACCCCTTTGAGTGCTTTATAAATGTGGTGTTTTAATTGGGTTAGAAGGGAATTATCCGAAGTGCCCTTAAATTAAAAGCTGAGATTTTATCTTTAGTGACTACGGGTCACTATACAACTCATAGGGATTTGTTATGACTCGTCACCATGAGTCATAGCCAAGACAATTTCTAGGGCACACACTCTATTGACCCTGCGACTCATCTAACACAACTCGTAATGGAATACAATGACTCATAGGGTCAAGTCGTAGCAAACACAATAGCCATTAGGATATAAACTGGACATCATACAATTGTACAAAATGACTCATAAAGTGTCCTCACAGCTCGAAGTTAACCACTCGTACTTAAAGTAGAAGACTTATCCACACACACTGGTCAGGCTATGATTTGGGTACACTAACTCGTCAAGAATCCCTACGACTCATAGAGTAACTCGTAGTCAAGATAGTGAGGATACAATTTCAGAAATTAAGGAATACACATACCTCAAGCACGATTACCTTTAACAAAGACAAAAAACAAAGATATTAAGGAATAAACATACCTCAAGCACGATCATTTGAAGAAGGAAATAGGAATGGGTATTCGGACTTTATGTCCTTTTCGGCTTCCCAAGTAGCTTCTTCACACTTTTGGTTTCTCCATAGAACCTTTACCAAAGCCACATACTTAATCCACATTCAACAGACTTTCTGATCCAAAATCCCCGCCAAAACTTCCTCGTTGACAAGGAATCCAAAACACCAACACTCTCCAAAGGAACGACCAAGAAAGGATCACCCACACACTTCTGCAACATTGTTACATAAAAGACTGGATGAATAAAAATCAAACTAGAAGGCAACTCCAACTTATAAGAAACCTTCCTAACTTTCTTTAAAATATGATATGGGCCAACATAATGGGGACTTATCTCCCTTTTCCTCCCAAATTGCATCACTCTCTTTTATTCGATACAGCTTCAAAACACCAAACCATCAACATCAAACTCTAAATCCCTTCTCCTTACATCTGCATAGGACTTTTAGTAAATTTAGGTGGTATTTAGCCTATCTCAAATCACTTTAACCTTCTCAAAGGCTTAGTGAAGCAAGTTTGGGCCAAACAAATTATTTTCATCAACATCAAGCCACCCAATAAGAGACCTATACCTCCTACCATACAATACTTTAAAAAGAGCCATTCCACTACTCGAATGATAGCTATTATTGGATGTAAACTCTATAGGACAAAAATGGTCAACCCAACTTCCACCAAAATCAATCACATAATACCTTAGCATATCTTCTACATTCTGAATGGTTCTCTCTACTTATCCATACCTTTAAGGGTGGAAAGCGGTGCTAAGGTTCACCTTAGTCCCCAAACCTCTCTAAAATAAATGCCAAAAATAAGACGAGAACTTTATACCTCAATCAAAAATGATAAAAATTGGAACACCATGCATCTTAGTTATCTCCTCAATGAACAACCTGACAAAGTCCTCTAAAGTGAAAGTAGTCCTTAAGAAATGAGCCGACTTAGTAATCTTATACACGATGACCCATATGGAATCCAACTAGCCACGAGACCGTGGGAGATTGGGAAAAAAATCCATGTTAACTAATTCCCATTTCCACATGGACAACTCAATCTCTTGAGAGAAACCATCAGGCCTCAAGTCCTCAACCTTTACTTATTGACAAACCGTACACTTGGACATAAAATTGGCCACATAGATATCCTTTAAGTCATGATACATATTTGTAGAACCAAGATAAAAAGCATACCTCAACTCGTGATCTTCAGCCAAGAACCTCTCTCGCAGCCCATCTATATTGGGAAAACATAACCTACCTTGGTACCATGAAAAGCCATCACCATCGATCTCAAAAGCCATCACTTTCTGGTGACCCATGCTATCCTTGAGCTGCATCAAAATAGGTGTAATACCCCATACATTTCTAATCCCGTCTCATCCCCTAGTACATGCTTAAGACATTTAGAACCTGAAAATAACACTAAGTGTTGAGGGACATAGTCACTTTAGACACCCTATAATTTTGAGGATTTTAAGTTGACCTTCTAGCTCCAAGATGATAGATTCTAAGTTGATTCATGTTATGGGGTGTAGGTAGCATGTCTCAGGTAAGTTTTGAATTTTTTGGATGAGTTTTGGACTGCATTTTGATTTAAATTTAGTAGGTCACTGTAATTCCACCGCATCATGGTGGAAATAGCAGTGAAAGCCTCACCACATTACAGTGGAGGAAAAATTTGCAATTTTCAATTCTAGAAACCCACTGCAATTGCACCGCATCACAGTGGGTAGAGCGGTGAAGCTCTAATCCGCATTCCAGTTATAGGATTAAATCCCCAAGAGGTAATTCGATCTTTTCCATCACCTGAATTCCTCCAAAACATGGAATTAAAGCCCCAAAGAAGCATGATATACCTTATTACCCATAATTTTTATCCAAAAAACAAATTCTCTCTCAAGAAAAAACCCTATCCCTTTCAACATTCAAGTTTAATTCTCAAGAAATCCTCTAAGAACCTTTATGAATTCTTTAGCCCAAGTATGTTAGATGTTCATTCATGGGTTCCTCTCACCCATGGAGTCCAAGAACCCACTTTCAAGTTTTAAAAGAAATTTAAATCTATGATTTTTACATGCTATTATGAGATATATCCATGACCATTCATGAAAATTTATTGTATCTGTGTACGAATCATGTTGAGAAGGTTGTTGTTGAAGTTAAACCCTACATGTTGAATGATTCATATTTGTTGTTCATTACCTTAATTTGTTATTTTAGTATTGCAATCATGATATTACCCCATGTTTAAAACAACTCCCATGCTTAACCCATGGCTTGTAAGTGTTTGATGAAATGCCTAAGAGATGAATTTTGAACAATGACTATTTATTATGCATTTGAAACTTTGGTATGCTTTCACTCTTGATGTTATCATGTTTTGGGGTTGTTCATACCTAAAACTTAGTTGTTTACTTAGTCTTAGTACTTTCAGAATAGTTTTCAAAGAATGAATAAGTATTATCAATTTAACCAACTATCTTATCAGTCAAGTTAGATCAGTTCCAGTTTAGTAGTATAAGTCAATTCTGTTGGGAGTAGGATTTAGTACCGAGTGAACATAGGGATAGGGGCTTACCTGCCAGTTGAGGGTGTGACCTTTAGTAGCAGTCCTCATATTCTATAAATACATAGCCACCGTAGGTTAAAGATGTTAACCTGCCAGTTGAGGGGATTGGACATATCTCACCAGAGCATCCGCCAGTAGAGGGTAACTCTTTGGTCCTTTGGGACACCATTACAGTGGATCCACATAGCCTGTATTAGTACCTGTGGCATGATACTGACACTTTTCCAACTGGGGTTATAGGTTGGACCCCAATTTACCTTATTGGGGTATGTCAGTCAGATGATAGCTTCTAGAGTCTCAGTCTAGTGTTCAGTTCAGAGTTTATTTTTTAGACTTGCTTGACCATGGCATACATTTATTAGTTGTTCAACATTAGTATTTTAGTATTTTAGTTTAAAGACTACATCAGTATTATTTCATATGATTGGTCATGCATTCTCAGATTTTATAGCATTTCTCGCATACTATACAGTAGTTATCTCATGCTATGTGTTCTGTTAGTATCATTCATGCATATAAACCATGCAGGTCAGCCTAACCTCATTTAACATACCAGTACATTCAAATTACTGACTGTATACTCATTTTTGTGCTATTATATCTCATATCATAGGTTTCAATGCTCAGGTTCCTAACCGTATTTAGACCTCCCCAACACATCTGCAATGGTGCAGTGGTGAGTCCTCCTATTTCGAGGACCATTTATGCTTATTTCAATTCAGTTCAGTAGTTAGTCTGAGTTAGTTAGGG
Organism: Capsicum annuum; assembly: GCF_002878395.1. Classification (NCBI taxonomy): domain Eukaryota; kingdom Viridiplantae; phylum Streptophyta; class Magnoliopsida; order Solanales; family Solanaceae; genus Capsicum; species Capsicum annuum. The sequence goes on from NW_025862277.1 coordinate 527,136, forward strand.
ACTTATCCCATCAACTCTACAACTAGTTAGTCAGAGGCTTTCGGACACTTTCAGTTAGTTATTAAGTTCTCAATTGTTATTGACAGTCTTACAATATTATTTTCAAAAAAACATTTTTAATATTTTGATTTAGTTTTGTTTTAATATATAAAATCTTATGGTGTTTTCAGTTAAATTCCATATATGTTCTCTATTATTATATTTAGTGCTTGTAGAAGGTACCAACATGGGTTAGCTTATGGTACTTCAGAGATGTAGGCACCGTGTGGCATCCAGAGTGTACTCTCGGGGCATTAAAAATGTGGTATCAGAGCCTAAGGTTTTAAAATATACTAGGAAGTCTAAAATTCACAGCGAGTAGAGTCTTGTGCATGGGTGTAAAGCGCACCACACTTATGGGAAAGAAGCTATAAGACATTTTAGGAAAAGTTTCCCTTCTTTCATTATTTATGTTGTGTGATTGAGCCTGAGCTCAATTTGAACTCCCTTTCTAATCTAATTTCCTTTTCGTTTATAGAACATGTCTTCCAAAAAGACTAACAAAAGAAGAAACGGGAATCAACCTGCACCTCTACTTATTCAGGAAGATCCCCTAAATGAGCCGATCTCTTATGCCAAATTTAGAGTGGCATTCACTATGTTAGATCACTCAGTAGTGGCCCAGAATGATCAGTCAGCTATTATCCCAGCCATTTTTATGGCTAATACTACCGCAGCTAGGATTTAGGATTTTACCAAAATTAACCCTCTTCTATTTTTGGGATCTAAGTCTGATGAGGATCCGTAGGAGTTTCTTGACATGGTTCAGAAGGTAATTAATATTATAGGTGTGAATTATAGTGAGAGTGCAGATTTAGGTGCTTACCAGTTGTAGGATATTGCTCACACCTGGTATAAGAAGTGGAAGGGAAATAAAGGGGCCGATGCAGACAGTTGAGAGGGAAGAGTTTGCTACCACTTTTTTAGATAAGTTCTTTCCCTTGGAGTTAAGGGAAGCTAAGGTGTAGGATTTTATTAAGCTGAGGTAGGGAAACAAGAGTGTGAAGTAGTATTCTCTTAAGTTCACTCGGTTAGCTAGGTATACTCTTAATGTTGTGTGTGATGACAGGTCTAGGATAAGTAAGTTTGCCTCTGGTGTAGCTGATAGCGTGGTCAAGAAGTGTAGAACCTCGATGTTGATTAAGGAGATGGAATTATCTAGGTTAATGGTCTATGCTCGACAGATTAAGGAGTAGAAGTGTAAGTAAAGATAGAGAGAGAATAAGAGAGACAGAACGGGTAGCTTTAATTTTGCTTAGTCGAGGTCAAAGGGTGGTAACCGTCGTCAAATTCACTAGAAAACTTCAGCCCCAGCTCCATCTTTAGCTAGTGCACCGGCGGTGAAGCCTAAAAATAATAATCAGGATAGGGCGCTAGGCCTTAAACCCCAACAAAGTGTTAAATAGTGGTTGCATAAATCTCCTTTATCAAAAATATGGTAGAAACCCCCAGGGTTTGTGTAGAGCTGACAATGATGTATGCTTTGGATGTGTAAAGCTAGGCCATAGGGTTAGGGACTACCCACGGATTGATTAGCAAGGTCATTCCAGTCGTCCCTCAGTTCTATTTGGTTACCCGACTCAGCAAGGTACCGCTTTGAGTACCACCAGTAGGCAACACCCAAACAAGATTTGTGCACTTTGGTCCTGAAAGGATCAGGAAAGTTCTCCTGATGTGGTTACTGGTACATTACAGGTATTTCATTTACATTTTTATGTTTTATTAGACCCCAGATCTTCTCCTTGTTTTGTAAATCCCTACATAGTTTTTATGTTAGTCTTGAGACTTTAGCAGAATCCTTCTCAGTGTTCATTCCAGTAGGTGTTACTATTATAGTCAAATAGGTATACAGGAACTGTCTGATCATAATATCCTAGATTCTCACTTCAGTTAATCTTATGGAGTTAGAGATGACTAATTTGATGTCATTCTTGGCATGTATTGGCTCTACTCATGCTATGTACCAGTTGATTGTAGAAACAGAGTTGTTCATTTTTAGTTTATGAATGAACCAGTCCTTGAATGGAAAGGTAGTACTTCAACATTTAGGGGTCAGCTTGTTTCGTACCTTAGATCTAGGAAGAAGATATCCAAAGGGTGTGTATACCATCTTGTTTAAGTTAAAAACTCCAATTCCAAGAATCCTAGTCTTGAGTAAGTTTTGGTAGTAATGGAATCCCCAAACGTCTTTTCCAAAAATCTTCCTAGAGTTCCTCCTGAAAGGGAAATTGACTTTGGAATAGAACTTCTTTCGGATAACCAACCTATCTCTATTTTGCCATACAGAATGGATCCAGAAAAACTCAAAGAGTTGAAAGAGAAATTAAGAGACATTCTAGATAAGGGGTTCATTAGGCCAAGTATGTCCCTATAGTGCGTTCCATTCCTTTTTGTGCGTAAGAAAGATGGTTCTCTCATAATTTACATCGATTACCATTAGTTGAACAAAGTTACTATCAAGAATAAGTATCCACTCCCTTGAATAGATGACTTGTTCGATCAACTTCAAGGTGCCATCTATTTCTCTAAGATAGACCATAGATCCGGCTATCATCAGCTCAGAGTCAAAGAATGTGACATTCTGAAAATAGCTTTTAGAACTCAGTATGGTTACTTTGAGTTTCTAGTTATGTCATTTGGTCTTACCAATGCCCCAATAGCTTTCATAGACTTGATGAACCAAGTGTTCAAATAGTACTTAGGCACGTTCATTATAGTCTTCATAGATAATATCATTGTCTATTCTCGTAATGAAAATGATTATGCAAACCATCTTAGAATCGTATTACAGACTCTAAGAACCCATTAGTTGTTTGCTAAATTTAGTAAGAGAGAGTTTTTTCTAAGATCAGTAGCTTTTCTTGGACATATTATTTCCAGTGATGGCATTAGAGCTGACCCCTAAAAGATCAAAGAAGTGAAAAACTAGCCCAAACCCATTTCTCCATCAGATATTAGGAGCTTCTTGGGTTTGGCTGGCTATTACAGATGGTTTGTTGAAGGGTTTTCATCTTTTGCATTCCCCATGTCTAGATAGACTCAAAAAAAAGTCAAGTTTCAGTGGTCAAATTTATATGAGAAGAGTTTTTAGGAGTTAAAGACTCGACTTACCTCAGCCTCAGTTTTGACGTTGCCTGAGGGTTTAGATGGATTTCTTGTTTATTTTGATGCTTCCAGAGTTGGTTTGAGTTATGTTTTGATACAGAGGTAAGGTCATAGCTTATGCCTCTAGACAACTTAAGTCCTATGCAAAGAATTATCCTACTCATGATTTTGAGTTAGCAGCTATTGTGTTTGCCTTGAAAATTTGGAGGCATTATCTGTATGGGGTGCATGTTGATGTGTTCAATGACTAAAGAGTTTGCAGTATATGTTTTCACAAAGAAAGTTAAATTTTTATCAAAGAAGGTGACTAGAATTGTTAAAGGATTATGATATGAGTGTTTTGTATCTCCCGGGCAAGGCCAATATAGTGGCAGATGCTCTTAGAAGATTGTCTATGGGTAGTGTGTCTCATGTATAGAATAATAAGAAGCAGTTGGTTCAGGAGGTTCATTAGTTGGCTAGATTAGGCGTTCATTTGGTTGACTCAACTGAGGGTAGTGTTTGGGTGCAGAGTAGTTCAGAATCTTCATTGGTTGTCAAAGTGAATGGAAAGCAAGATAGGGACGCCACTCTAGTAAAATTGAATGAGTCATTTAGAGATCAAAAAGTAGAGGTTTTCTCCCAAGGGGGTGATGGTGTGTTGCATTTCCAGAGGAGACTATGCGTGCTATGTGTAGATGGGTTGAGACAGCAAATTCTTATAAAAGCGCATGGTGTGTGATACTCTATTCATCCAGGGGCCACTAAGATATACCATGATTTGTGGGAGATCTATTGGTAGAGGGTTATGAAGAGGGTTATTGCAGAGTTTTTAGCTAAGTGCCCTATTTTTCAGCAGGTTAAGATTGAGCATCAAAAGCCTAGTACCACTATGCAGGAGTTCAGTATTCCCACTTTGAAGTGGAAAGAGGTGAACACGGAAGTTGTGATGGGTTTGACTCATACTCATCATTAGCATGATTCAATTTGGGTTATTGTGCACAGGATAACCAACTCAGCCTATTTCTTGCCAGTCAATACTTCATTTTAGCCAAGGACTATGCCAAGATCTATATAAGAGAGTTGGATAGATTGCATGGAATCCTATTGTCCATCATTTCATATAGGGGTACTCAGTTCACCTCTTAGTTCTGGAAGGATTTTTAGAAAAGTCTTAGTACCCAAGTTCATCTTAGTACAACCTTTCACCCTCAGACAGATGGTCAGGTCGAGAAGACCATTTAGACCTTAGAGGATATGTTGAGAGCTTATGTTATTGACTTTAAGGGTAGTTGGGATGATCACTTGCCATTGATTGAGTATGCCTAAAACAACATCTACCATTCTAGTATCCAGATGGCTCTATTTAAAGCTCTATATGGGAGAAGATGTAGATCAACTATTGGTTGGTTTAAGGTAGGTGCGACTACACTAATAGGACTAGATTTAGTGTTTGATGCTTTAGAGAAATTTTAGTTGATCAGGGAGAGGCTTAAGATAGCCCAAAGCCGACAAAAATCATATGCAGATGTGAGGAGAAAGGATCACAAATTTGAGATTGGTGATTTTGTCTATTTGAAAATCTCTCCCATGAAGGGAATGAAGAGATTTGGCAAAAAAAGGAAGCTCAGTCCCCGATATGTAGGCCCTTTTAGGATCTTAAGTTGTTTTGGGAAAGTAGCATATGAGCTTGAGTTGCCTGAAGATTTGGCGTCAGTGCATCCAGTGTTCCATGTTTCTTTATTAAAGAAGTGTATTGGTAATCCAGCAGTCGTTTTTCCTTTAGAGATCTTATATATCCACAACGTTCTTTCATACAGAGAACTCCCAGTTGAAATCTTAGATTGACAGATTCAAAAACTAAGGAACAAAGAAGATCCCTTAGTCAAAGTTCTTTGGAGGAATCAGTTCATTGAGGGAGCTACTTGGGAAGCAGAAGCAGACATGCGTACCGAGTACCCCCACTTTTTCTCCGCAAACTCAGAATCAGCTCAAGGTAACAGTTTTCCTTGGATTTTCTTTTTTTCATTCTCAGTTCCAACCATAAAATCATGTTCATGTTATTCCATGCATTCACAAATCAGTTCAGTCAATCAATATATTCATACTCAGTCTGGTAATCACTTTCTTAGTTATGCATAATTAGCATGTAATCTCAGTCCCTCTATATCCTCAGGTTAATCAGTCTCATTTGAGGATGAGTGTTCCTAAGGGGGATAGTGCAATACCCCATACTTTTCTAAGTCCGGCTCATCCCCTAGTACTTGCTTAAGACACTTAGAACCTAAAAATAAGACTAAGTGTTGAGGGACTTAGTCACTTTTTACTCCCTGTAATTTCGAGGATTTTAAGTTGACCTTCCGGGTTCCGAGATGATGGGTTTTGAGTTGATTCATGTTTAGGGGTCTAGGTAGCATGTTTCGGGTAAGTTTTAAATTTTTGAATGACTTTTGGACAGTGTTTTGATTTTTATTCAAGCAGGTCACCGCGATTACACCGCATTACGGTGGAAATTGCGGTGGAAACCCTACTTCATTGTGGTGGAGGCCAAATTCACAATTATCAATTCCAACAACCCACCGTGATGGCACTATGTCATGGTGGGTATACCGGTGAGACCGTCACCGCATCGTGGTGAAGCTCTAATTCGCATTCCAGTTATAGGATTAAATCCCTAAGGGGCAATTCGATCTTTTTCAATCACCCAAATTCATCCAAAACATGGAATTAAAGCCCCAAAGAAGCATGATATGCCTCATTATCTATAATTTCTCTCAATGAAAAAAATTCTCTCACAAGAACAAACCGTTGCCTCTTCAATATTCAAGTTCAATTCTTAAGAAATCCTCCAAGAATTTTCACGAGTTCTTCAACCTATGTATGTTAGATGTTCATTCATGGGTTTCTCTCACCCATGAAGTCCAAGTAACAACATTTAAGTTTAAAAATAAATTTAAATTTATGATTTTTACATGATATTATGAGATATATCCATGACCCTTCATGAAAATTTATTGTTTGTGTGTACGTATCATGTTGACAAGGTTGTTGTTGTTGAAGTTAAACCCTACATATTGAATGATGCTTATTTTTTGGTCATTACCTTAATTTGTGATTTTAGTATTGCAATCATGATATCACCCTATTTTTAAATATTACTCCCATACTTTACCCATGACTTGCAAGTGTTTGATTAAATCCCTAAGATATGAATTTTGAATAGTGTCTGTTTATTATACATTTGAAACTTTGGTATGCTTTCACTGTTGATGTTATCGAGTCCTGGTGGTTGTTCATTCCCAAAATTTAGTTGTTTACTTAGTCTTAGTATTTTTAGAATAGATTTCAAAGCATGAATAAGTATTATCAATTCAGCCAGTTGTCCTATCAGTCAAATTAGATCAATTCTAGTGTAGTAGTTCGAGTTAGTTCAGTTGGGAGTAGGATTCAGCACCAAACGAACCTAGGGATAGGGGCCCACCTGCCAATTGAGGGTGTTACCTTTAGTAGCAGTCCCGCATTCCAGAATACATAGCCAGCGTAGGTTAAAATTTTTAACCTGCCAGTTGACGGTTGACACATATCTCACTAGAGAACCTTCCAGTAGAAAGTAACTCTTTAGTGCTTTAGGAAACCATTACAATGGATCTACATAGCCAGTGTTATTACCTGTGGCACAATACTGACACCCTTCCAACTGGAGTTGCAGGTTAGACCCTAATTTACCTTATTGGGGCATGTCGGTTAGATGATTGCTCCCACAGTCTCAGTCCAGTGTTCAGTTCAGAGTACATTTTTCAGACTTGCTTGACCATGGCATACAGTTATTAGTTGTTCAATGTAAGTATTTTAGTATTTTAGTTTATAGACTACTTCAGTATTATGTTATATGCTTGGTCATGCATTCTTAGATTTTACAGCATTTCTCTCATACTAGACAGTTGTTATCTCATTCTACATGTTCAGTCAGTATCATTCATGCATATGAACAATCCACGTCAGCCTAACATCATTTAGCATACCAATACTTTCAAATTACTGACTGCATACTTATTTCTGGCGCTATGATGTCTCATATCATAGGTTCGGTCACTCAGGTTCCTGAGCACATCTAGACCTCCCCAATGCATCCACAGCAGTAGCAGTGGTGAGTCCTCATGTTCCGAGGACCATTTATGTTTATTTTAGTTCAATTCAGTAGTTATTCAGAGTTAGTTGGGGACTTGGGGACTTGTCCCATCAACTCCACAGTTAGTCATTTAGAGGCTTTCAAACACTTTTAGTTAGTTATTCAGTTATCAGTTGTTATTGATAGTCTTACAGTATTGTTTTTAGACAGACATTTTCAGTATTTTGATTCAGTTTTGTTTTCGTATATAAAACCTTGTGGTATTTTCAGTTGAATTCTGCACATGTTCTCTATTATTTTATTTAGTTCTCACAGGAGGTACCAACATGGGTTAGTTTGTGGTCCTTCAGGGCTGTAGGCACCGTGTGGTGTCTAGCTTGTACTCTTAAGATGTTACAATATGATCTAAAATTTGTTTCTCATTTACCTCAATACCTAGAGATGACTTCTCCACTTGTTGAATGTAACACCCCAAAAATAGGTCCTGAGATATCACACGATGCTCAAGACTATAAGTAGCCTTAAGCTAACCCTATTTACCTTATACTAAGTTTTAATCTTACAACAAGGGAATATAGAAATAAAAATCATACTAAATGCAGAAATCTATCTAATCTAACTGAGAATATCTGAATATAATCTCTAAAAAAAATAAACTCAATAGTCTGAATAATCAAAATTAAGTAATCTGAATCATATCTAGCAGTCTGACTAGCCTCTACTACTAATAACTAGAGAGTCACAGAGACAAACCCCCAGCTGACTTAAACTACCCGAAAATACTGAATCATCTATGATAATAAGATAAAAAGTCTAAAAAACTAAGTCCCTAAACTATATGGACTCACCAACTCTCGGGATATAGATGGAGATGCTCAAAATTACTCACACTGATGGAACTGAACACCTGAACCTACATTATGAGACAATGTAGCACATAGACGTATATGTGGATCAGTACTTTATGAATGTACTAACTATATGGGGGTGAATTAATAAGTAAAACAATGTGTCAATATCATCATAATTTGTAAAACAATGCATGCTAATTGTAGATGACTCACATAAGCTGGAAATCATGAGTACCAAATCATACTTTATAAATTTAGTGAGTCAAAACACTTAGTTCTAAAGTTGTACTAGTGTTCTGCCTATAAATCATGTTGTCTAAGTATAGAAAGGACTCACTTTTATATCTGAAATATGAAAGCTGAAGTCTGTAGCTAATGTCTTTCCATAAAGCAATATCTGACTAAAGTTATGAGCCTTTACACATAGTTTCTAAAACTTGTTTATTTACTTTTACTATTAGGGAAAATACTTTGATAAACTATCCTGAAAGTCTTTACTGTTAGGTTACTCTTTTATGCAGGGAGGTTCTTCTAATTGATATAATCCATGGGAGCTATCATGGAGTTCAACATCTAATTCCCTATTGGGAAAACCTCACATTGGGGAGAGGTGTTATACTTGCCAGGGAGTATAACCTAATCTAAGTGATCACATCTGTATCTATCATCCATATAAAAATGGGAGTAATTTGATAATCTGAACCTACATTGGCTCATAGTTCTGGGGCATGTGAACTTACCCAACTCAGTGCTAAATACTACTCATTTTAATCTATATGGTCATTATGATGAAAACCCACTTAAAAATCTAGTATAATGGTTTGGTACAAAAACCAACTGTATAATTGCTAAGTTAAACTGAAATCTGAAACTGTAAAGTGGATTCAACGTCTAATCTAAAATCAAAGATCAAATCTTTATCAAAAATCTGAAAATAATCTAGTCATAGGGTGCTCATAGCATAGTCAATCTTAAAATGGCAATATTCAAATAGGGCTTAATGACCCATGCATAAAATTTCATGTCAAAGCATCATAGTGTTCATGCTTGATAATTTAAACATTGGTAATTCTACTCAAAATCTAGAATTTACTGCAATACGTAAGAAAATACGAAAATAGGCATGCAATTCAAATTCTAAATAACTTGAAATCTCATAATCTTGCAAATAACAATAATGTGTATGAACCCTATTTTGAAACTCATGTATATTCATACATAATCATATAAATTTGTAATTAAAAACTAGTTTTGGGTCAAAGGATGAAAGTATGCCCTTGTTCATAAACCTCATACACTTTAATTAATGAAATTGAATAAAAGGCTTGATCTTGAATTCCTATTTGTGCTTCTCAATTTGGGACACTGTCTTCACTAAAAGTGCTATAACTTCCCGACCGAATATCGAATTATTGGTATCATTTGAAAGCTAATTCAATTTTCTACACACTGGAGGGTCTAAAACTAGAAAATTCCATATGTATCAAAGGTTATTAAGTTTTTAAAGCTAGCCCTTGACATTCTAGGAGCTAAATTAAGCTATGAAAAAGTATGGGGTATTACAATATCTCCCCCTTGAGAACATTCATCCTTGAATGTCGATAGTTAAACTAAGAATACTAAGGAACTGAGGTTATATGCTTACATGCACAACTAAAATAAGCTGTATGACTGAATCTAAAACATGTTAAGCGACTGAGCTAATCTGTGAGTGCATGAATTTACATGAGGAAAACTATATAGCTGAATCTAAGGCTGGAAAAGTGTTAAATTAAGGAATTGTTACCTTCGGCTGAATCTAAGTTCGTGGAAAAGAGATGAGGATACTTGGTACGCATGTATGGTTTTACTTCCCAAGTAGCACCCTCAACGGACTAATTTCACGACAGAACTTTGACCAAGGGAACCTCTTTGTTCCTTAGTCTATGGATCTGATGATCAAGAATCTCTACTGGAACTTCTTCATATGAGAGGATATTCCGAATATCTATACTTTCTAGAGGGACTACAGTAGCTGAATCTTTCATGCATTTTTTCAATAAGGACACATGGAACACTGGATAAACTGAGGACAAATCTGTGGGTAACTCAAGGTCATATTCTACCTTTCCCATGTGACTCAAGATCCTGTAGGGGCTTACATATCAGGGACTAAGCTTTCCTTTTTTTCCAAATTTCTTTACCCCCTTCATGGGTGAAACTTTCAAAAACATAAGGTCATCGAACTCTAACTCAAGATCTCTCCTTATCACATCTCCATATGATTTCTGATGACTCTGAGATTCTTTCAATGTCTCTCAAATCAACTAAACTTTCTCCATGGCTTCCAACAGCATATCTATCCCAATCAAAGAAGCCTCACCCACTTCGAACCAACTGACTGGTAATCTACATCTCTGCCTAAAAAGAGCTTCAAACGAGGCCATCTGAATACTAGAATGGTAATTGTTATTATAGGCTAACTCATTCAACGACAAATGCTCATCCCAACTGCCTTTGAAATAAAGAACACATGCCCTCAACATATCCTCTAGTGTATGAATAGTCCTTTCTGCCTGACCATCTGTCTTCAGATGAAAAGATGAACTAAGATTAACTTGGGTACCAAGACCCTTCTAAAAGGCTCTCCAAAATTGAGAGGTAAATTGAGTAACCCTATATGAGATATAGATAAAGAAATTTAATGCAATCGGACTAACTCTCTGATATACAACTTAGCATAATCTTCAGCAGTGTAGGACATGTGAACTAGCAAGAAATACGCTGACTTAGTCAATCTATCTATAATAACCCAAATTAAATCATGGTAACGATGTTAATGGGGTGATCGAGTCACAAAGTCCATATTTACCTCTTCCCACTTCCAAGTGGGGATACCAAACTCCTGCAACATACCACCAAGTCTTTGGTGCTCTACCTTAACCTATTGAAAAGTTGTAGATTTGGCTACAAATTTTGTATCTTTCTTCATACCACTCCACCAACAGATTTTCTGCAAATCGCAATACATCTTGGTGGCTCCTAGATAAATGGAGTAACGCACACCATATACTTCTGCTATAATTCAATGCCTCAAATCATCAACACATGGCATACACAATCTACTCTGGTACCTCAACTCACCATCTCTCCCTTGGGAGAAAACCTCCACCTTTTCATTTTTAACTGAATCCATCAGTTCAACCAAACTAGAATCCGTATCGTGCTTTTCTTTCACTTTCGAAACTAGAGAAGATTCGGAACTACACTGAACCCAAACATTTCCTTCAGTTAAATCAACCAATATAACACCTAATCTATCTAATCAATGAACTTCTCAAACTAGCTCCTTCTTATTATTCTCCATATGAGCAATACTGCCCATAGACAATCCACTAAGGGCGTTTTCCACTACATTGTCCTTGACCAGATGATACAACCCACTCATATCATAATCTTTCAATAATTCCAACTACCTTCTCTGCCGAAGATGCAAGTCCCTCTGAGTAAATAATACTGTAAGCTTTTATGGTCTGTAAACACATCAACATGCACCCCATAAAGATAGTGCCTCCATATTTTCAATGCAAACACAACGACAACTAACTCAAGATCATAGGTAGGGTAGTTCTTTACATGAGGATTAATCTGTCTAGAGGTATAGGCTATAACTTTACCTTTCTGCATCAATACATAACCCAGATCAATTCTAGAGGCATCACAATACAGAACAAAATCATCTGTACCATCAGGTAATGCTAAACCTAGTCTTAAGTGAGTCGAGTCTTCAACTCCTAAATACTCTTCTCACAGTAATCTGACAACTGAAACTTAACTTTCTTATGAGTTAATCTAGACATAGGAGACATAATAGATGAGAAACCCTCAGCAAAACGTCTATAATAGCCAGCTAAACCCAAGAAACTTCTAATGTCTAATGGATAAATAGGTATAGGTCAGTTTCTTACTGCCTCTGTTTTTTAGAGATCAATTTTAATACCATCACTGGAAATAATATGACCAAGAAAAGCTATTGACCTTAGCCAAAATTCACATTTGCTAAATTTAGCAAACAACTGGTGATCTCTAAGAGTTTGCAACAAAATTCTAAGGTGGTCTACATGATCATCCTCACTGCGAGAATAGACAAGAATATCATCTATAAAGACTATTACAAACATGTCAAGATACTGTTTAAACACTCTGTTCATCAAGTCCATGAAAGTTTTTGGGGCATTGGTAATACCAAATGACATGACTAAAAACTCAAAATGACTATAACGAGTTCTAAAATTAGTTTTTGGAATATTACATTCCCTTACTCTAAGCTGATGATCTTGGAGAAATAACTTGCACCTTGGAGTTGGTCAAATAAGTCATCAATCCTAGGAAGACAATATTTGGTTTTTACTGTGACTTTATCAGTTAACGATAGTCAATGAACATTCGCTAAAACCCATCTTTCTTTCGCACGAATAGGATTGGAGCGCCTCATGAAGAAACACTGAGCCTCATGAAACCTTTATCTAAAAGATCTTTAAGCTTCTCTTTTAACTCTTTAAGCTCGGTTGGATCCATATATTATGGAGGAATAGCGATTGGTTAGGTATCTTGGAAAAGGTCAGTACCAAATTTTATTTCCCTATTGAGAGGTACCCTTGAAAAATCTTCGATAAAAATATCAAGAAACTCATTGACTACTGTCGTGCCCCATTTTTCTCGTGGAACGCGGGATTCAATGTGGCCACTCTTTTTGGGATTTTTTTGAGGAGATTGTGTGAAGAGTCACCACCTAACAAATTAAGGTGTGTTAGGACACCGGTCTAGGCTACTACGAACCTATTTTGTTATTTTATCTTAGTTCACCAGAGATTTGGGTAAGGGTTCAAATTACCTCAAAAGAAAGGAGTTAGTCACCTTTTGAGGTCCACAAAGGTGGTTTCCAGCCGAATTCGTATTTTACATGGGGATTCTACATGATCAAATAAAGGTCTCTTATTTTAATTTAATTGTTAACTAAGTGATAAAGTAATAAATAAGCAACCACATGTTATTTTATTATTTCTAATTGTTAAATAGCTAAGTGATAAAAATAATAAAACATGTGAATAAGACAAGTGAGGAGAAAGAAATGACATAAATTTACAACAAAGGGGTTGCTTATATAATAAACTAACTACCCCAAATAAATAAGCATGTAAAGAAAATAAAAGAATAAAATAAAATCATCCAAATCAAACAAATAAATGTTTTGGTCTCATTCGAATCAGAACCCCAACTTGGTTAATCATCATCCGACCCACCGGCCAAATTCTTAGACAAGTGACAACGTAATTAGTCTCACCGTCAATATCTATCGGGATCATCACTTCCGAATGACTACCCGCCCCACCTCACCTAGGCTAGTTGTTAAGTAGAAAGGCGTTCTATCGCAAGGATAAGACTACTGTCTTTAGTAATACTTATCGTCCTACCTATCGTCCAAAAGACATTGGACTTTGCTTTTTTTGTTTGGTGGTCTAGATGAAATAAAGTTATGTTGCCTAAGACTCAAAGAGAGAACAAATAGGACATCACATAGCACATAATTATCCCAATTTAGCCTCTTGATTAATTAAAGTTTATTAATATGATCAACATGCAAAGACATAATTATTTATTTTGTGTCATTAACCTATAGGCATGGTATCTAAGTATTCAACAATTGATGACAAAAGAAAACTGTGATTCATATGTGTAACAATGTGTTGTCAAGTTGTTAAAAGAGGGTGTCAAAAGTGTGGTAAATATGTCAAGAAATTGTGCTCATGAATTAAGTGTTATAAACTAATGAGAATATAAGAAATTAACCAAAAAAATGCACTAACATGCTAATGAACACAGTGGTATACTTAATCGAGTGTTTAACATATTGAGAATGCTCAAAAACTAACGTTTTAACATTCTAGCAATTATGATAGTAGTGCAGAAATTCAATATTAATTATGCTAAAAAATTCAATGACATGCTAAAAATGCCTAAAATCTAAAATTTTATGCGAAAAATGTAGAAAATTAGTATTTTAACATGCTGGACATTAATCTTTTTATGTAGAAATGTCATTTTAACATGCTAGAATTTAATTGACATGCTGAAAATTAATTTTGACATGCTGCCGATTAAAATTCCAATATTGACGAGCAGAAATGCATTTTACACGGAAATAGAATTAACATGCAGGAATTTTATATTAACATGCTGCAATTTCAATACTAATATGCTGAGAGTAGTTTTAGTATGCTGAAAATCGTTTAAATGTGCAGAAGCAAGTTCTAGCAATGCTGAAATTGTTTTAACGTGCAAAAACATGTTCTAATAATGCTGAAATTTGTTTTAATATGCAGAAACATATTCTAATGATGCTGAAATTTGTTTTAATGAGCAGAAGTTTTTATGTTAATTAACGTGTTCAGGCTTATGCTTACATACCAAGCCATGTGACGACATAATTAACTCTAATATTTAACATGCTAAAATTCTTTAAATCTATAATTAGTCATGCTGAAAACCGCTTGACTTCGATTTAATATGATTAAATATGCAAACGTGTTAGGAATGCATTAACATACTTATATTCAATTTTTTATATGTCAATATGTTGGAAAATACATGAATATGCTTATTACTAATATTTAATATGCTAATAGATATATTAATACGTAGGAATTTAATTGTTGACATGCTCAAAACGTGGTTAAATTAGTATTAACATGCTGAAACATACAATAACGTATTTAACATTGTTTAACATGCTGCAAGCTAGATTAAACACAAGAGTTAATGTTAACATGTACAAAAACATTATCATGCCTAGATTTATTTTACTATGCCTAAATTGTGTTGGCGTGCCAAACATGCAATGGCATAGTAATAAGTTATGGCTTAAGTGTCCAAATATTTCGAATATTAGGTGATTCATATAGCACGTAATACACATAAAATCTTAAGTTGTGCCTACCTATACTATTCACAGAGCACGTAGGTCCCCGCCCCTGAGCAGTCCCCAAAATTATTATTACAATAATGATAACGTTTGTACAATAATATTACAAATCAAATAATAAGAGACAAAACTAGTAGAACTAATACAATCTATTGTAAAAATCCCGGCGACTCTTCAAAACCTCATAAGTATCTATTTAAACCTGTGAGACAAGATATATTAACAAGCAAATAGGAACATATAATAATAAACATCGAAATATTTCTATAGACATATTTTTAAAGGCTTTAACAATGTGATGTTGTCAACACACACAAAAATGAAAATTACATCATTTTGAGAACTTACCCATGTTGGAGACAGGCACTCCCCACAGTGAGGTACGCAAGATGCTCCCAAGTAAACAACAATAGAATAATAAGAAAATAATAATGCTTCCTTAAATCCGCGAAGAAACGCTAAAGAGCCGGAGGAATATATGTTTTTCTTGTCTTAAAACTGCTACTAGTCCTTTTATTTTAGAGAGTAATTGTGATTCCAAAGATACCTTTCAATTGAAAAGAGGGGTTGTTATATAGTGTGGGAAACAACTCAGCCTAAGCAATAAAAGGAAGGGAGGATATTTTTTCAATCAATCAAGGAAAAATAGAAGAAAATATTTCAGAAACAATCAATAATAATCAAATTAAGAAATAAGAAAATTTTGTTCAATTTTACCATAAATAGGCATGTAATAATAATAATAATAATAATAATAATAATAATAAGTTAAGCAAAAGAGATACACTTACCAACCAAAAGGCAATTAATCCCGTAAAATAACCTTTAATTATGACTACTCCAACTCAAATCATCAGATTATACACAAAAAAATACCACACACAATAAAACATTATTTACCACATTAAATTTAAATCACCCAATTATACAAAAAATCAATCCCTCAATATAATACGCAATCAAACATTCTTTACCGTAAAGATTAAATGTCAAGTCTGTCACAATTTCAAAAAAAATCAAAATGATAATCAACCTTCAGCAAATAAAAGAATCATGTCCAAACTACAGAGGGAAAGGAAAGCCAAATCACAAATCAAACAAAATTTATCAATTAATCACATAAGACTAATCAACTTAAATTCCATTCCTTCCATAAATGCATCAAAGTTGTCCAAACTAAAATTATGCAACCAAAAGTTCGTCAAAGCCATCATGCACCATAAATATCATTGCAACTTAAGGACAACTCAAAAATGCACGAAATTTGGGATGTTTAACGTATGACCGTCAAAGCAAATCAACAATGACAAATTACAAAGAATCAAATAGACAAACATTAATCAAACTTTGTTAATTTCTGTCAGGAAGAAGAAAAGGAAGGGGTAGGAGAAATTAGAAGAAAAATAATTCAACAAATAATCAAACCCGTGGATGGGTTCTTGAGAACCCATTATTTTTACACAAACGGGTTAGTGGCGGTGTGGAGGTTGTTGATAGCATATGGTGGCGTCCATGGTAGTAGGTATTGTTGTGGTGGTGCGGGTTTCTAGATCGAGTCCGTTCGATGGTGGGAATAGAGGCGCGACGGGGCTAGTTGCTGATCGCCGATGGTCGTTGAGTGGTAGAAAGGGAGACGGGAGGTGGTGCGATGGCTGGTTTGGTAATGTTGTCGTCAGCTGGAAGCGGTGGCATTCAGGGGGTTTTCGTCGCTGAGTGGCTGTTCCCGCCGGTGTCGATGAAGCAGAAGCTGCGGAGAGGGAGAAGCATGGTAGATCTGGGAGGCAGACTAGTAGTGCGGCTGCCAGCGCTGGTAGCAGCGGTAACTTTGGTGGCTTTTGTTCTTTGAGAAAGGGAGGAGTTAATTCCCTAAATTGTCATTGAAATTAGATAAATATCCCATTAAATTAACTATTGTTTTTTTAGGACAATACTATCATTGAACTATACACATCTTTTCAATAAAAGGTAAAACTAAGAAATAGTTAAGGATGTATTTGAAAAACCACAAGCGGATCGAATTTAAATATAATTACACAACTTTATTCTCAATTAGGGGTTGATAATTGGGTGCATTTACGTGATGTAATTACAACGTTACATTTTATTTATTTTTTGTATTTAATTTCTTTTTATAATTTTTTTTATATTAATTTTTTTCAATTTACTTTATTCATCTTTCATCTATTTTTTTCTCATTTTCCAACCTTTACTTCTTATGATTAAATATAATTACTCATATTTTTTTTATTTTCTCCGTTAACATATAATTACCCTATTATTCTAGTGTTTGAATTAAAGTAGAATTTTGTTATTGAATGAGATTATAGAATTATAGTTTCCTTTCTTTTGAATTATATTTACTTCTTGAAATTTTATACAAGAATATTAAGCTTTTTTCTTGGATTTTGAATTTATGTTATGTTTTATGTTTCGATTTATTTGTTTAGTAATATAGACTTGTTATTTCATATTGCATGTTATGGCAAAATGTCTAATTATATATAATTTCAATTCTGTTGTAGCTTTTCAAACATGTTCTTAACTATTCTTAGCTTCACCTTATATTGGAAAGATGTGCATAGTTCACTGACAATATTGTCTTAAAAGAAAAAAAAATCACTTTGGTGGGATATTTACATAAGTTTCACGAAGTTTGTCTTAAGTCCAAACTTAAATTGTCAAAATGCAAGAAAAAAGCATAACACTCTTATATAAAATTTCAAAAAGTAAATATAATTCAAAAGAAAGGAAAATATAAGTCTATAATCTCATTTAATAACGAAATTCTACTTTAAGTCTAACACTAGAATAATAAGGTATATGTTAATGAAAAAATAAAAAAAATATGAGTAATTATATTTAATCATAAGAAGTAAAGGTTAGAAATGAGAAGAAAAAGGATGAAAGATGAATAATGTAAATCGAATTTTAAAAATAAAATAATAGAAATAAAAGAAAAAATTTAAATACAAAAATATAAATAAAATGTAACCTTGTAATTACATCACGTAATTGCACCCAATTCTCAACTCCTAATTAAGAATAAAGTTGTGTGATTATATCTAATTTCAATCCGTTTGTGGTTTTCCAAACACATCCTTAAATATTTTTTAGTTTTACCTTTTATTGGAAAGATGTGTATAGTTCAATGATTGTATTGTCCTGAAAAAACAATAGTTACTTAAGTGGGATATTTACATAAGTTCAATGACAATTTAGGAAATTAACTCGAAAGGGAGAGAGTAGAGGGAAGTTAGAGAGAGAAAAGGGAGCCTCCCCTTTGTGTGGCTATTGATAAAAATGAGGATCTAGGGTTTTGGTTTTGTTTGGTTCCTAAATGGAAGAAATAGATCCTTTGATCTCAGCCATGGGATCAAATTTGATCAATGACTGAGATCTGAGAATTTAATTAAAATTGAAGCAAAAAATGCAATTTGGGTCTAATTTAGGCTAAAATTGAAATGACTTGGACCAAAATAGGCTCAAAAATAAATAAATTAAGCTAATTGATTTAAATTTAGGCTGTTATTTAAATACGAGTAGGGAAAATAATAATAATAAATAATAATAATAATAATAAATAATAATAATAAGAATGATAATAATAAATAATATTTATGATAACAATAGTAATAAATAATAATAATAATAAATAAATAAATAAATAATACTAAATAATGAAAAACTAGGCAATCTATTTGCAAAATGTGAGTATCCACAGTAACGAATAATTTAATAAAATTATGTAAATGTCGCATTTGAGTTTTAAAATTATAAGAATCATATTAAAAGAAAAATAAAATAATTTGTGCATTTTCTAAATTATGAATGTGACATGTCAATATGTGTTTAATATAAGCATAATGTGTAAAAAATATTAATATTAAAAATTAAATTTTTTGCTAAAATAACAGCCTAAAATGAGTATCGAGGGGTAAAAATTGGGAGTCAATAACTACAGTGACTGACTGAACTGTTAGAGACTCATACTTAGTGTCTTTGACCCAAACTAAATGATAGATACACTCTTTTGAGATCAATTTCCTGTCTTTAAGATAGTATATGAAATGACATTTGGGAGACACTGAATTTCCTTCCCACTCTAAGACTGGCTCATTTGAAAACTGAAACTTCACCAGTCGGGTGCGACAATCTATGAATGCATAACAAGAATGGAGTCGATCCATTCCAATAACTAACTCTATTAAATCTGCAAACATGATTTTATGAAGGACATTGATAGGGCACTTTCTATAGATTTGTTTGGCAACTAGTTAGGTGTACGTGCCTTGCGCGTGTACCTCATTTTAAAAGTCGATCGACATTCATCTATCATCTATAAATTGCAACAACGCAATACAGTGATAGAAACATCAAAATAATAAAATTAAATATAATCTTTACACACAAAAATTTTCTTAAAGTCGTCTGACACTCACAAAATTTTTTTCTTAAAGTCGTCTGACACTCATCTATCACCTGTAAACAATAATAATATAATGCGATAATAAAGATATCAAAAAAAATACAGCTAAGGGTTAGAAAATCAAGCATCCACTAATCTAGACATGCAATAGAATCAAGTTAAATGAGCATCAATCATATTCTCCCAATAGGCAAATTGGTTTGTTCTCTAGTTTAATGTACATCGCAATATTTATAGAAGTATTTTCCTTAGTAGAGTCCTATTTTAGGAGTATTTTCTAATTGAAAAGTAGAAAAGAAAATATTAATTGATTCTCCTACCATATATTTTAGGAGTCCCATATATTTTAGTAAGTCTAGTAGAAAAAAATATTAATTAATTCTCTTATCATATATTTTAGGAGCTCATATATATTAGGAAGTCTAGTTAATATAATAAAAATAATTAAATAATAAATTAAAAAAATTGTGAAAAGATAGTTTTGTCTAAATAAGTGTCTTTTATTGAAGGGCAAAAAGTTCAAATAACTTTTCTAAGGGTTTTGAACTGATGATAACCCAACTGAAGGTTAATCTTAGAAAAGAACTTAGCACCCTAAAACTGATGAAATAGATCATCAATCCTCGAAAGGGGATACTTGTTCTTCAGGTCACCCTATTTAATTGGCGATAATCTATGCACATATGAAGAGACCCATCCTTCTAATGTACAAATAAAATTGGAGCGCCCTAAGGAGAAACACTAGGTCGAATAAAACCTTTAACCAAAAGATCTATCAGCTGCTCCTTGAGTTATTTCAATTTATCCAGAGCCATTCAAAACGAAGGTATGGAGATAGGAAGAGTGTCTAGAAAAAGATCAATCCCAAAATTAATTTCTCTATAGAGAGGAACACAAAGAAGATCATTAAGAAACACCTCGGGGAACTCACAGACCACAGGGAAAATTAAAATGAAGGACCTTTGGATCTAGAATCCTTAACATGCACTAAATGGTAGAGACATTCCTTGGAAATCAATTTTCGAGCTCTAAGATAAGATATAAACCTTTCCTTGGGCAGTAGAGAACTACCTTCCCATTCAATCACTGGCTCATTTGGGACTGGCTCATTTAGGAAATGGAAACTAACCCTTCGGGTCCAACAATCAAAAGAAGCATAGCGTGAGTGCTACTAATCTATCCCTAAAATCACAATGAAGTCTAGCATTTCCAACTCTATCAAATCTACTAATGTCTCCCTACCACAGATGGATACCACACAACCTCCATAGACTCTTTGGGCCATAATAGAGTCATCAACTGGGGTGACACAGAAAAGGGGTTTGAAATACAGTCAGGACCAATACCAAAATGAATTGCCACATAAGGGGTCACATAAGAAAGAGTAGACCTGAGATCAAGCAGACAATACATATCACGAGAGAAATATTTTAGCGTACCAGTAATAACTTTAGGAGATGCCTCAGAATCCGAATATATAGGAAGAGCATACAGACAGTTTTGACTAGCGTCGAAGCCAAAAGTAGCACCCTTTGGTGCAGGAGAAGAAGATAGAGAAATAAGACATTATTCACCCCCATAGAAACATCATTTGAAGGATATTTCCTATGAAATTGGCTAGGCTGAACGCACCTGAAACACGTATTTCTTCCCTCATCATAGAAACTGTGGTGCAACTGTCCATAAAATCTACAAGGAAGATGGGATAGAGCTAACTGGGACCCACTAGCATGATATTAGGCACCTTGTGCCTTGGTACTAATACCACTCTAAAAACAATGATCCACTGACATCTTTGGATAAGGAGTTCTAGCCGTAGAGTAGGAACTAGATATTGCCCACTTTCTCTTAGACCATTTTTCACCATCCCTACCACTCTGCTGTTGACCTCCACCCTGATCCAAATATTGAAACTTCTTATTTTGCCTTTCACTTATCTCAAACTCTTTTACTTTTCCTTCTCTACCCATTGCATGTACACCACCAATCTACAGATGTCCATGTCTTTATTCAATAGAGCAACTGTGCATTCCAATACCAAATCATGGGACAATCCTGAAGTAAATTTCCTCATTCGAGCTCTCACAGAGGACACCAACTCTAAAGTATGACAAGACAGTTAGTGAAACTTTAAGGCATACTCCTTCACTGTCATCCTACCTTGCCTCAGGTTCACAAACTCTTTAGCCTTTTCCTTCCTCAACTCCTAAGGAAAGAAATTATTAAGGAAAGCACTAGAAAATTCATCCTAAGATGCCAATTCTACCTCATAACCCCTCGATTGATGCCACTCCTCATACCATTGATATACCACATCTTTCACCTGGTATGCAGCAAATTTCACACCCTCTGATCTAAAGGCATGCATTATAAGGTAAATCTTTTCTATCTCATCAATAAATCCTTGGAGATCTTCCTCAACCTTGAACCAGCGAACTCTAGTAACCTCAGAAGAAGGAGCAACATCACTCTCACGCTCAGACTGGAAAGTCTGAGAGGCCACCTACTAAGTAAACAAATGGATTAAATACCGAAAATCAATATTAGTTATATCACCCTAAGAATCCTGAGAAGGACTAATGGAATTAGGGGCAACCCTATGAGAGCCATCAGGAACAGGAGCCCTGAACTGGGTATGAACCTTAGAAGTAGGACAAGTTCTATCAATGTTGTCTTCAAGTAGGACAAAGAAGTTTCTTTGAGCATCCGATCTTTAGGGAGGCATAATTTGAAAGTAAACATATGAGAATTAGAGGAAATTTAAGACCTTAGACTCAATAACTCAAAAATAGATCACAAGAAAAGGAAAACATTCCTAAATGCCTCGTAGCCTCTCCGTTATAAGTGTGGTGCGCAACACACCCATAAAAAAGACTCTACTTGGCATGGATTTGTGGACACCCAATGACACCAAACGTAGGCCCTGATACCAACTTGTCATAACTCAAACTAGGGCCTGGCCGTGAAGGGTATCTCAAGTCTACCGTATATTGAAGATCACCCCTGAACCTAAAAGAAACAACACATACTGCCCAATGGTGGCTAAATTCTGAACATCTAATAAGATAGTGTAAGATGAGTTCAAAGAATGAAAGATATGTCTATAACCGATAACCAACAACTGATCCTAACCTACCAACCAACATCACCCAAGTTCATAGTAATCAAGCAAAGCCTTTATACAAAGAAAACCAAAACCAGTCTTGGTAGACATATGTCTCCGACTCTGACAATGACAATAATAATGTTAATAATAATGTAAACTCTCAATTTTTGTCTATGAAAGGAACTGATGAAATTTCTAAGTCTTTCAGAGAATGGAAGCTCACCACTTTACCATAATAAATTGACGAACCGAGCTCCCCTAGCTAAAAGGGCCCTAACGCGTGTTACTTACACGAACTAGAGAAAATCTGAGGGAAAGCTAAAGACATCAAGGCAACTAGCTGTCCTAAAAATATTTCAAGTGTGACATATTCACATAAGTCATCAAGACCAAACCTCATATCAAAAAACATGAGTTTTTAGTACAAGTCATCTAAGACCCTCACCTTCACGGCTTTGTTACATAACCTCCTATTAAGCGTAATTGAAAGCAAGTTTTACATAACCTATTTATTAATCCATGAACCTACTGTTAAGGCGCACCGTGGGTATTGTCATACCCAAATACTTGCAAACTTATCTCTATGCCATAACGATAATATTAAAACTTGGGGGAACATCTTCGTTCATTAATATCAAAATCTTGGGGGAATGTATCGCACCTATTATTCATTAATATAATAGCCAAAAAGACCTTTAAAATATAAGTTCATTGGTTTACCAATTATCCAATGTAATAAAATAGGTTAGAAAGTCAAACTAAGTGACAATTTTTATGATTAAAAACCATATACACAAGTTGGTTGAGGAAACACCATTATTCAAATCCAATTCCAGTTTCAAAGCATCAAATTAGGGAAAACCATGTTCTCTTATTATATTCACCATACCCATTCATCCCAGAAGTTCAAAACCATTAATAAAGTATCAACAATGTATAATAAATCATGAGAAAGTAATTCGAGAAGCAACTATGTCAAAACCCTCAACCATGTTGAAAATCCATATGTGAAACCATCCAATAAAACCAATTTAATATGTGCATTTCAATAAATAATAATTAGGGAAGAATAACATGCCTGAAATATCAAGTTTTACGGGAAGAATTCAACCATTGAGCCCTTGGAAACCTTAAGTATCTTAACCTTGAAGTTTTTAAGATAGTTTTGAGAGTGTTTGATTATGTTATGAATGAGAAATAACCCTTTAAGTGCTTTATGAATATGGGGTTTTAATTGGGTAAGAAGGAAATTTCTAAAGTGCCCTAAAATTATAAGCTGAAATTGAGTCGTCAGTGATTACAGATCACTATAAAACTCGTAGGGATCCATTACGACTCATCACCATGAGTTGTAGCCAAGATAGTTTCTAGGACACATACACACACACTCTTGACCCTACGACTCACCTAATACATCTCATTGTGGGACATTACAATTTGTAGGGTCTAATCGTAGTCAACATAACAACCATTTAAATTTATACTAGACATCCTATGATTTGTACAGAATGACCCGTATGACTTTTAGTGAGCCACTCGTACTCAGAGCAGAAGACGTATCTACACGCACTGGTCAAGCTATAATTTAGGTCCAATGAATCATTAAGACTCCTAATAGCTCATAGGGTAAGTCGTGTCAAGACAGTAAGGATAAAATTTTAGAAATTTCCATGGACCAAAAACCTGGGGTGCTACATATATATTATATGCAATACCATTTAACTTAAGTGAACCCAGGTTATGCAACTTCCCACGCTAGTCAATCAAGAACTCATAGGAATCCTTGCCTATATCACTACTGAATCTAGAAGGACCCAAATGAGTGGATCTCTTAAATCTCTTTTGATCCTCAAAAGATAAAACTATACTCGCCATAAAAGAAGGCATAGTGAATCTAGCAGGATAAGCTCCTACCAGGGAGGTAACATAGATAAATGCTGAACTTCGAATCTCGAAATACCTTACTCAAATGTAGGCACTAAAAGAGGAATAACACTCGGAGTCTATGGATTACCGAAAGCAAAAATAGGTACTACAGGATTATACATACTTGGGGTTGGAGGAAAGCTATAAGAAGACTCTGACATAAATAAAGGTACAATACTCGAAGTTGGGGTAACATCAGGCACTCTCAGAGGAGCACCCTCTAAATAGGTTAAAAAGTGAATCCATAAACCCTCTAAGACTGCGGTAAATGAACCCTATTAAATCAAAGTAGGGCCCACATCTTCAACATGCTTAACATGAGGCTCAGGGAAGAGTCCTCTAGCACTAACCCTAGACAGGGCAGATCCATACACCTGTCCACTACTTCAAGCCCATCCATGACTCGCAACTCACCCTCTAAACTAGGCTCTTTCCACGGATGAAGGCTAAATATTCCTAGCCTAATAAGATCTAGTTATTACCATCTACACATAAAAGAGTGAACTATGACTTAAAATATAAGGTATAAAAGAAATCTGTATGATAAGGAACAAAATGAGAGAAGTTTCCTAAAAATGTTCTATAGCCTCTTGAAGATAGATACAAACATCGACATACTGATCCGTAAGACTCTATTAGATATCCCATTCTTACACTATTGAGACAATGAACCTGATGTAATACCCCGCACTTTTCCTAGGTCAATTTAGCTCCTAGAATGTCAAGGGTTCATTTCAACAATGAATAACTTTTGTTACATATGGAATTTTCCAATTATAGATCATCCATTGTGTATAAAATTGAATTAGCTTTCCATCGATACCAATTTTTCCTAAATTCGATACTCAGTTGAGAAGTTATCACATTTTTAGTAAAGTAATGTCCCATTTACGCAAGCACCACATCGCGGTGAAGGAAAAATGGCAGTTGTCTGATTTTTAGTGGACCTCCGTGATTGGCCCGCATAGCGGAGAAGTACCAGGTCCCAGCTATCCTTTTTGAGTGGCTTACCGCAATGGTGGCGCATCACGGTGATGGCTAAAATAGGACTGTCCCTTTTCCAGTGGCCCAACATGATTTCACCGCATCATGTTGGAGCCCAATTTCCAGTTTTCTTTTTCCAGTGAGCCACTATGATAGTGGCACATCGCGGTGGCATGCAAAATTAGGAATTTCTCCATAATTTCAGTTCTAAAAATTTTTTAAAAAAGGGAAATTAGGTCGATTCCCAAGCCCCAATTCATCCAAAACTAGGAATTAAGCTCATTCTTAAGAAATTTATGCATATTTTCAAAAATTTTCTCTCAAAGAAAATCCCTAAAGGTCAAAACTTAAGCTCTAAGAAATCAAATTTCCTCTATTGTTTCTCCAAGAAAACCCAAAATTAAGGATTTCTAAATCTAGATAATCAAAAGTTCATATACAAAAACTCAAATAGGAATCCAAAGTTCAAGTTTCTTCATCCATCATCAATAGGGTATTGTGGTTTATGAACTACGATCCTCTTTCATCCTTGTGCCCAAAACTAGCTTTTAACTACAAATTTACATGATTTTATATGAATATACATGAGTTTTATATTAGGGTTCATACCCAATGTTGTTATTTGCAAGATTATGAGATTTCAAGTGACTTAGAAGTTGAATTGCATATTTATTTTCATATATTTATGTGTATTACAGTAAATTTTAGATTTTGAATTGAATTATCATTGTTTTTATTACCAAGCATGATTATTATGATGTTTTGACATGAGATTGATGCATGGGTTATTATACCTAGATTGAATATCATTATTTCAAGAAATATTATGCTTTAAACATCAGATGATCAGTATATTTTTAGATTTTCAATAAAGATTTAAGCTTTTAAATCCTCAGATAGGATTTGGAATCCACTTTGCAGCTTTATACAAATTACAAAAATTAAATTAGCTTTAATTACAGATTGAATCAGATAAATGCATAATTGGTTTCATAATAAACACTTATGCTAGTTTAAAAGTGAATTTCCAACAGAATGATCATATAGATTAAAGGGAGTAGTATTTAGCATCGAGCAGTAAGTGTGGGATTAGCGTGCCCTAACTTCTACAAAACTACTAGCCAATGTAGGTATAAATTATCAGATTATTCCTACTTTTATATCGATGATAGTTAAAGATATGATCACTTAGATTAGGTTATACTCCTTGGCAAGAGTATGAAACCTCTCCCCATCGTGAGGTTTTCCCTATAGAGGAATAAGACTTGGACTCCATGATAACTCACATGGTTTATGTTGGTTAGAAGAACCTCCCTAAAAGAAAAAGACTAAAGAAAGATCTTAACAGTAAAGACTTTTGAAACTAAGTATAAAGGCTCACAGTTTTATTCAGACACTTCTTTATATAAGCCTTTAGCTATAGATTTCAGCTTTCAGATTTTAGATATAAAAATGAGTCCTTTCTAGACTTAGGCAACATGATTTACAGATAGATCACTAGTACAAATTTTATAACTAAATGGTATGACGCAATAGATTTATAAAGTATGATTTTCTACTCATGATTATGATTCTCAGCTTTTAGATATTCCAGCTTATGTCAGTCCTCTAATTTACCATGTATTATTTTACAAATTATGATGATGAGATAATATTTTACTTATGCATTCAACCCCATATACTCAATACATTCATAAAGTACAGATCCACATATATGTCTATGTGCTACATTAGCTCATAATGTAGGTTTAGGTGCTCAATTTTAGCAATGTGAGTAATTAAAGCATCTTCATCTACATCCCAATAATTGGTGATTCCTCATAGTTTGGGAACTTAGTTATTCATATTTTCAGATTATCAATTTGGATGATTCAATCTTTTTAGATAGTTCGAGTCAGCAGGGGGTTTGTCCCAGTGACTCTTATTATTAGTAGTAGAGGCTTGTCAGACTGCTAGATATATTTTAGATATTCAGTGTTAATTTATCAGACTTTTAAGATTAGTATTTCTAGATACTCTTAGTTAATTTAGACAGTTTTTCTCATTTTGTATGATTCTATATCTATATTCCTTTAATATGAGATTTAGGCTTAGTCGAAGGCAGATAGTGTTAACTTAATGCTACTCGTAATCTTGAGCATCATGGGACATCTCGGGACTAGGTTTTGGGGTGCTACAAACTTGGTATCAGAGCTAGGTTTATAAGAGTCCTTAGGAGTCAGATAAATCGCATTACATAGATTCTTGATAATGGATATGAAGTGTGCCACATTTATGAGCAAGAGGCTATGAGACATTTTAGGAAATTATCTCTTTCTTTTATAATATATAATGATTATAGTATATCTATATTTTTTTAACTCATTATCTTACGTGACTGTTAAATATTCCTCCTCGTCGAGCTAACACCAGCAGAAATGATAACCAGCCACCCCAACCCATTGATTCTCTAAATAAGAGCGTATCCCATGCTGAGTTTCAAGCTGCCTTTCAAGTATTGGCCCAGGCAGTGACTGCCAATGTTTAGGGCAACCATCAGGAGACAGTCCTACTTAAAAAAAAAGATGATTTAGTAGCAACCAGAATCAGATATTTCATAAGAATGAATCTACCAAAGTTCTTTAGTTCGAAAGTAGGTGAGGACCCATAACTTTATTTAGATGAGGTAAAGAAGATCACCCAGATTATGTATATTTTTTAGGAGGAGAGTGTAGAGTTGGCATCCTATAGATTGAAGGATATAGCGTATGATTAGGTAGTTATATGGAGGAATGGTAGAGGTGAGAATGCAGCTCCTATAAGTTGGCAAGTATTTTAGAATTCATTTCTGGATAGGTTCTTTCTGCATGAAATAAAAAAAGCTAAGATAGAGGAGTTTTTGAACTCGAGGCAGGGCTCGATGATAGTGAAGGAGTACTACCTTAATTTCAACCAGTTGTCCAAGTATGCCCCTAATACGATGGCTGATCCTAGGGCAAGCATGAGTAAGTTTGTTACTGATGTAACTAGCTTGGTAGTCAAGGAGTGTAGAACTGTCATGCTTATTGGAGACATAGATCTTGCTAGATTGATGATTAATGCTCAGCAAATTAAGGCACATAATTTGAAAGGAAGAGATAGGGGAAATAAAATGGCTAGAACAAGGCAGTTTAAATATGTCCAGGCTAGGTTTGGAGGGGGAAATTATTCATAATTTTAGAATCATTCATCTATGCTAGCACTATCTACAACTAATGATCCTGCTCCCAGAGCTAGGTAGGAGCAGTTAGATAAGTCTTCTATGTCCACATCTTAGAATAGTGTGAGTGAAAGACCCAGTTATCCTCCATGTGCTAAGTATGGTAAGAATCATCCTGGTGAGTATATGTTGGGGCAAAAGATTTATTATGATTGTGGTAAGTTGGGTCATGGAATTAGAGAGTGTCTGCATGCTAAGCAGGGAAACAGAGATATTTATTCAGGCCACTATTACAGCTGCTCCTATAGGTCACCCAGTCCTTCCTCAAGGAGCATCCTCCAGTACTGGTGGTGGTCAGCGTTTGAATTGGTTTAATGCTTTACCATCCCATCAGAAGTAGGAGGATTCACCAGATGTTGTTACCGGTATGCTTCATATTTTTCATCTTGATAGTTATGTGTTGTTAGACCTCAGGTCGAGTTTTTCTTTTTTAGTTGCAATAAATTTTGAAATAAGTCCTAAAAAAGTCCCTGAGCCCTTCTTGATTTCTACCCTAGTGGGTGAGTCATTTTTTGCCAAATAGATCTATAGAAAAGTCCTATCACTGTCCATTATAAAACCATGTTAGCAGACTTTAGAGTTAGATATGGTTGACTTTGATCTTATTCTTGGCATGAATTGACTTCATTCCACTTATGACTTTATATATTGTCACACCCAAGTGGTGAAGTTTCAGTTTCCAGATGAGCCAATCTTTGAGTGGGAAGGTAATTCAGTATCTACCAAAAGTCATTTCATATCTTATGCTATCTTACAGCTAGAAAGTTGATTTCTAAAGGGTGTATCTACCATCTAGTTTGAGTCAAAGACACTGAGTCTAAGACTTCAACAGTTCAATCAGTTAGTGTAGTCAATGTGTTTCCTGATATTTTTCCCGAAGATTTACCAGGGGTACCTCCCAGTAGGGAGATAGAATTTGGTATTGACCTTCTCCCAGATACTCAGTCTATTTTTATTCATCCATAGCGTATGGCTTCAGCTAAGCTTAAAGAGTTAAAGGAGCAGCTTAAAGATCTTTTAGACAAAGGTTTCATAAGGCCTAGTTTTTCTTCATGGGCTCTCCCATCCTATTTACGTGATAAAAGATGATTCTTTGTGTATGTTCATTAACTATCGTCAGCTGAATAAAGTTACAGTTAAAAATAAATATCATCTTCTTAGAATTGATGATTTATTTGATCAACGCTAAACATGAATTGATGATAAGGCCGCTTTGATTAGGCCAGGCATGGTGTTTGAGGCCATGGAGAAAGTTCAGTTGATTTGAGTATGATTGAAAGCAGCTCAGAGTCATCAAAAATCTAATGTAGACGTAATAATAAAAGATCTTTAGTTCGAGGTTGATGACCTTGTGTATTTGAAAGTTTCACCCATGAAAGGGGTGAATAGAATTGTCAAAAAAGGGAAGCTTAGTCCTCGATATGTAGGCCTCTTTCAAATTTTGAGTCATGCTGGAAAGGTGGTTGTAATACCCCAAACATTTCTACCTTAAATCTGTTCCTAGAATATTAAGGGATATCTTCCAGATGTTGTAATCGCTAAGTGTAGGAGAGCTCCCAGATATTTTTACTGGTATGCTTCATGCCTTTTATTTTGATGTTTATGTATTGTTGTACCCTTGGCCGAGTTTCTCTCATGTGACCTCTCTAGTTGCAGTTAATTTTGAGATAAGTTCTGAAAAGATTCCTGAGCCTCTCATAGTTTTTACACCTGTAGGTGAATCAGTTGTTGCCAAAAGGATCTATAGAATATGTCCTATAACTGTCCTTCATAAGATTAT
The DNA here is from genome assembly GCF_002878395.1 of Capsicum annuum. Lineage (NCBI taxonomy): Eukaryota > Viridiplantae > Streptophyta > Magnoliopsida > Solanales > Solanaceae > Capsicum > Capsicum annuum. The sequence goes on from NW_025862277.1 coordinate 557,660, forward strand.
GTTTGCGGACTTAATAGAGTTAGATATGGTTGACTTTGATCTTATTCTTGGTTTTGATTGGCTCCATTCTTGTTATGCATCGATAAATTGTTGCACCCGATTGGTGAAGTTTTAATTTCCAGATGATCCAGCCTTTGAGTAGAGAGGTAATTCAGTGTCTCCCAAGAGTTACTTCATATGTTATCTTAAGGCCAGAAAGTTAATCTCCCAAGGGTGCATCTATTACCTACTTGATTCAAAGACACTATGTTTGAGACTTCAACAGTTCAGTCAGTCAGCATAGTTAGTGAGCTTTTAGATGGTTTTCCCAAAGACCTGCCAGGAGTACCTCCCGATAGGGAAATAGAATTTGAAATTGATCTTCTTGCTGATACTCAGCCTATTTCCATTCTTCCATATCGTATAGCTCATGCCGAGCTTAAAGAGTTGAAAGAGAAGCTCAAATATCTTTTAGATAAAGGTTTCATAAGGCCTAGTGTTTCTCCATGGGGCACTCCCATCCTATTCATGTGAAAGAAATATGGTTCCTTGCGTATGTGCATTGACTATCGTCAGCTGAATAAAGTTACAGTCAAAAACAAATATCCTCCTCCTAGAATTTATAACTTATTTAATCAACTCTAAGGTGCAAGTTATTTCTCAAATATTCACCTTAGATCTGGCTATCATCAGCTTAGAGTAAGGGAGTACGATATTCTAAAGACAAATTATAAAAATTGTTATGGTCATTTTGAGTTTCTAGTCAGGTCCTTCAGGCTCACAAATGCCCCAGTAGCCTTCATGGACTTGATGAATAGAGTGTTCAAATAGTATCTGGATATGTTTTTCATAGTCTTTATCGGTGATATTCTTATCTACTCTCATAGTGAGAATGATCTGGCAGGGCATCTTAGAATCATATTACAAACTCTTAGAGATCACTAGTTGTTCACCAAATTCAGCAAATGTGAATTTTGGCTAAGGTCAGTAGCTTTCTTTGGTCATATTGTTTCCAGTGATGGTATTAGAGTTGATCCCCAAAAGACAAAAACAGTAAGAAATTGGCCTAGACCTATATCTCCATGAGACATTAGAAGTTTCTTGGGTTTAGCTGGCTATTATAGAAATTTTGTTGAGGGTTTCTCGTCTATTGCATCCCCTATGTCTAGATTGACCTAAAAGAAAGTTAAGTTCCAGTGGTCAGATTCTTGTGAGAAGAGTTTTCTGGAGTTGAAGAATCGGCTCACTTCAGCCCCAGTTTAAGCATACCTAATAGTACATATGGTTTTGTTGTGTATTGTGATACATCTAGATTTGGTTTGGGTTGTGTCCTAATGCAGAGAGGTAAGGTTATAGCCTACGCCCCTAGAGAGCTTAAGCCTCACGATAAGAATTATCCAACCCACAATTTTGAGCTAGCTATTGTTGTGTTTGCTTTGAAAATATAGAGGCATTATCTTTATAGGGTGCATGTTGATGTGTTTACGGATCACAAAAGTTCGCAATATGAGTCAGTTAAAGACCAAAAGGTAGCAGTTTTCTCCCAAGGGGAAGATTGTGTGTTGAGATACCAGAATAGATTGTGTGTGCCATGTGTTGATGATTTGAGGCAATGGATTATGGCGGAATTGCATGGTGTGCATTACTCCATTCATCTAAGATCCACCAAAATGCATCACGACTTGTGCAAAATCTATTGGTGAAGTGGTATGAAGAGAGATATAGCAGAATTTATAGCTAAGTGTGAAACTTATCAATGGGTTAAGGTATAGCACCAAAGACCTAGTGGAATATTACAAGAGTTTGGTATTCCTACTTGGAAGTGGGAAGATATGAATAAGGACTTTGTGACTAGATTACCCCATTTGTATCGTCAGCATTATTTGATTTGGGTTAGTGTTGATAGATTGACTATGTCAGTGTATTTCTTGCCAGTTCATACATCATACACAACTGAAGATTATACCAATCTATATATCAGAGAGTTGGTTAGATTGCTTGGAGTTCCTTTGTGCATCATCTCAGGTAGGGGTACTCTATTTACCTTTCAGTTTTGGAAAGCCTTTCAGAAGGGTCTTGGTACCTAAGCTCATTTTAGTTTAGCATTTCATCCACAAAAAGATGGTCAGGCAGAAAGGATCATTCACACTCTAGATTACATGTTGAGGGCATGTGTTCTTAATTTCCAAGGTAGTTGGGATGACTATTTGTCATTAATTGAGTTCTTTTATAATAACAGTTATCATGCTAGTATTTAGATGGCTCCATCTAAAGCTCTTTATGGGCAGAGATATAGATCACCAGTTGGTTGGTTTAAAGTGGAGAAGGCCACTTTGATTAAGTCAGACATGGTGTTTAGGGCCATGGAGAAAGTTTAATTTAGTCCCCAATATGTTGGCTTCTATCAAATTTTGAGTCACGCTGGGAAGGTGGCTGTAATACCCCAAACTTTTCTAGCTTAAATTCATTCCTAGAATGTTAAGGGATATCTTCCAGATGTTGTAACCACTAAGAGTAGGAGAGCTCACCAGAAGTTGTTACTGGTATGCTTCATGCCTTTTATTTTGATGTTTATGTACTATTGGACCCTTGGTAAAGTTTCTCTTATAGGAACCCTCTAGTTGCAGTTAATTTTGAGATGAGTTCTAAAAAGATCCCTGAGCCTCTCATAGTTTCTACACCATTAGGTGAATCATTTGTTGCCAAAAGGATCTATAGAAAGTGTCCTATAACTGTCTTTCATAAGATTATGTTAGCGGACTTAATAGAGTTAGATATGGTTGACTTTGATCTTATTCTTTGTCTGGATTGGCTCTATTCTTGTTATGCATCAATAAATTATTGCACACAATTGATAAAGTTTTAATTTCCAGATGAACCAGCCTTTGAGTGAAGAGGTAATTCAGTGTCTCCCAAGTGTCATTTCATATCTTATCTTAAGGCTAGAAAGTTAATCTCCCAAGGGTGCATCTATCATAAAGTTTGAGCCAAATACACTATGTCTGAGACTCTAACAGTTCAGTCAGTCAGCATAGTTTGTGAGTTTTTAGATATTTTTTCCTAAAGATCTTCCAGGAGTACCTCCCGATGGGGAAATAGAATTTGAAATAGATCTTCTTACTGATACTCAGCCTATTTCCATTCCTCCATATCGTATGGTTTGCGCCGAGCTTAAATAGTTGAAAGAGAAACTCAAAGATCTTTTAGATAAAGGTTTCATAAGGCCTAGTGTTTCTCCAAGGGGCTCTCCCATTCTATTCGTGCTGAAGAAAGATGGTTCCTTGCGTATGTGCATTGACTATCGTCAGCTGAATAAAGTTACAGTCAAAAACAAATATCCTCTTCCTAGAATTTATAACTTATTTAATCAACTCCAAGGTGCAAGTTATTTCTCAAATATACACCTTAGATCTTGCTATCATCAGCTTAGAGTAAGGAAGTATGATATTTCAAAGACAACTTTCAGAACTTTTTATGGTCATTTTGAGTTTCTAGTCATGTCCTTCAGGATCACAAGTGCCCCAGCAGCCTTCATGGACTTGATGAATAGAATGTTCAAATAGTATCTGGATATTTTTGTCATAGTTTTTATCAATGATATTCTTATCTACTCTCATAGTGAGAATGATCATGCAGGGAATCTTAGAATCGTATTACAAACTCATAGAGATCACCACTTGTTCACCAGATTCAGCAAATGTGAATTTTGGCTAAGGTTAGTAGCTTTCCTTGGTCATATTGTTTCTAGTGATGGTATTAGAGTTGATCCCCAAAATATAGAAACAGTAAGAAATTGGCCTAGACCTACATTTCCATGAGACATTAGAGGTTTCTTGGGTTTAGCTGGCTATTACAGATATTTTATTGAGGGTTTCTCATCTATTGTATCCCCTATGTCTAGATTGACCTAAAATAAAGTTAAGTTCCAGTGGTTAGATTCCTGTGAGAAGAGTTTTCTGTAGTTGAAGAATCGACTCACTTCAGCCCCAGTTTTAGTATTACCTATTGGTACATATGGTTTTTTTGTGTATTGTGATACATCTAGATTTGGTTTGGGTTGTGTCCTAATGCAGAGAGGTAGGATTATAGCCTACACCTCTAGACAACTTAAGCCTCACAAAAAAAATTATCCAACCCATGATTTTGAGCTAGCTACTATTGTGTTTGCTTTGAAAATCCAAAGGCACTATCTTTATAAGGTGTGTGTTGATGTGTTTACGGATCACAAAAGTTTGCATTATGTGTTTACTCAGAGAGAGTTAAATCTTCATCAGAGAAGATGGTAAGAATTATTGAAAGACTATGATATGATTTTATTGTATCATCCGATTAAGGCCAATGTAGTGGCAGACACCCTTAATATATTGTCTATGGGTAGTGTTGCTCATGTGGAGAATGATGAGAGAGAACTAGTTAAAGAACTTCACTGGTCAGCCAGATTGGTGTTAGATTTTTTGACTCAGCTAAAGTGAATTTTTAGGTTTAGAGTAGTTTCTAATCTTCTCTAGTTTCTGAAGTAAAAGAGACACAAGGAAAGGATTATAGTTTGGTCAAATGAATGAGTCAGTTAAAGACCAAAAGGTAGAGGTTTTCTCCCAAGGGGAAGATGGTGTGTTGAGATATGATAATAAATTGTGTGTGCCATGTGTTGAGAGCGTGTGTGATTTATTTTAGGGATAGTTGGGATGAGCATTTGCCATTGATTGAGCTTGCCTATAACAACAATTATTATGCTAGCATTCAAATGGCTCCATTTGTGGGATTTTGTGGGAGGAGATGTAGATCACCTAGTGGATAGTTTAAAGTGGGCGAGGCTGCATTGTTAGGGCCAGATATGGTGATAGAAGGTATGGAAAAAGTACAGTTGATTCGAGAAAGGTTAAAAATAGCTCAGAGTCATCAAAAATTGTATGCGTATGTGAGGAGAAGTGATCTTTACATTGAAGTTGGTGATTTAGTTTATTTGAAAGTTTCACCCATGAATGGGGTGAAGAGATTTAGCAAGAAAGGGAAACTTAGTCCCTATTATATAGGTCCCTTCTAGATTTTGAGCCGTGTTGGAAAGGTGGCATATGAGCTTGAGTTTCCTATAGATTTATCATCTGTACATCCCGTGTTCCATGTGTCCTTACTTAAGAAGTGTATTACTGATCCAGCGGTTGTAGTACCCTTAGAAATCACTGAGATTCATTATAACCTCTCTTATGACGAGAATCCAGTTGAGATCCTTAACCATCAGATTCGTAGACTAAGGAACAAAGAAGTTCCCTTGGTCAAAGTTCTTTGGTGAAACCAATCCGTTGAGGGAGCCACTAGGCATGCAAAAACTGATATGCAGATCAAGTACCCTCATCTTTTCGCTGTAAATTCAGATTCAGCTCAAGGTAACAAGTTTCCTCAGACCATCTCTTTTCATTCCAAGTCTCAGCTTTATATAGCCATTCATTCGGTAGTTTTTGCATATGCAAATCAGTTTAGTCATGCTTTTAGTTATGCATGCTATTTATAGTCTCAGTTTTCAGCATCTCAGTTTAGCTAGCCATATTCGAGGACAAATGTTCCTAAGGGGGAGATATTGTAATACCTCAAACTTTTTTAGCTTAAATTTGTTCCTAGAATGTTAATGGATACATTCCAAAATGAATAATATTTGTTTCATAAAGAATTCTTTAGATTTTAACTTTCCATTATGTGGTAAATTGAATGAGCTTTTCATCGATACCAAATTCGCCCAATTCCGACACTCGGTTGAGGAGTTAGAACATTTTTAGTTGGCAGTATAACTCCTGGGCAGTCACCAAGTCGCAGAGGTGGTTAAGTTCATAATTATCATTTTTCAGTGGACCTCCGCAATATTAGAAAATCACGCAAAGGTCTATTTTCCCATTTGTCAATTTCTAGTAGTCCAATGCTATAGTGGCGCGTCGAGCCGAAGGCCAAAATGACATCTCTATAGGGCACCACTATATTGGCGTATCGTGTTGAAGTTCTAGGTCCCAATTTTCAAAATCTAGTAGGACAACGTGATAGCTCTGCATCGTGGAGACCCCCTATTTCCCAGTTGTCAAATTCTAGTGGGCCACCGCGATAGTGGCGTGTCGCGGTGGCCCATCAAATCGGGACCCCAGTTCATTATTCCAGTTTTGTTTAGGAGTTTAAAAAGGGTATTTTAGACAATTCACAAGCCCCTAATTCCATCCAACACAAGATTTAAGCCTATAACAAGCATTTTATGCTTATATTAATCAAAATTTCTCTCAAGCAAAACCCTAAGCTTCAACAATCAACTTTAAGAATCCCCAAGATTTCACCATTCTTTTCCCAAATCAATGCAAGATTCAATGTTCCCAATTCAAGAATTCCAAGAAGCATTTTTTAAGAGCACATATAGAATCCTAAAATAAAACTTGTTCATCTATTTCATCATCTAAGGTATGTGGGGTCTTGAACAAGGATAAACCTTTAATGCTTTTGCCCAAAGCTTAATTTGGTTTCAATTTTATTGAATATTGTATAATTTCCCATGAAATTTAAGTCAGGGTTGATATCCAAATCCTCATTACTTTAGTTTATGACATTATTATGATATTTAAGGCTCCAATTGCAAGAAACTTATATATTCATGTTTGCAATTATAAGATTTATATTATGAGTTATATACCATTATCTTTACTGAGATTGTTGAAAGCTTTTAAGATGATTATTGAGAATAAAGTTTAAATCTGATTATTGATGTATTAAAGCTTTATACATTGAGTCCTAAGTACTATCGATGATTTTATAAGGAGATCATGAAATCAAGTCCTATTGACAAGTTTTGATTAGTGCTTTCAAAAGAAAAGATTGATATTTTGATCCTAAGAAAAGATAGAAATCCACATTATTTATACCGTTCATAATTTAAAAAAAAAACATAATTGGTTTTAATTACGAACCCTTGTGCTATTTTAAGGTGGATTTCATAAAAGTTCTGAGCAATAAGTATGTTAGTAGTATTTAGCATCGAGTTGGGTATGATTCCAAGGTCTTATGCCCCAAATCTATGAGCCATCGTAGTTTTCAAAAGTCCATAGTGGGCTAAGATAGTGATCACTTAAGTTAAGGTTCTACTCGATGGTAAGAATAGAACTGCTCTCCCTAACATGGGCAAGACATTGGACTTTATGTCATCTCACATGGTTTATGTCGGTTAGAAGAAGCTCCCAAAATTCCAAGATTCCCAAAGATCGCAAAGCTTCTAAGTTTCAAAAGAAAAAATGATAGAAAAGCTTTTATAAGACTAAGTATTATGACTCACTAGATTTACAAGTATGATTTGTTATACATGGTTTTATATTTTAGTATTTTAGATAATCATGCTTATGTGAGTCATATACATCCAGCATGCATTTACTTTCTAATTATAATGATGTCGTTCTTATGCATTACACCCCCATATACTCAGTACATCCTCAAAGTGTTGATCCATATATATGTCTGTGTGCTACATTGTCTTATAATGTAGGTTCAGGTGCTTAGTGTCAGCAGCATAATTAGTTTAAGCATCTCTATCTACACTCCCACAGTTGGTGAGTCCTTATGATTCGAGGGCCTACTTCTTCAGATTTCCATCTTTCATAGTAATTGATTTATTATTTTTGGTTTAGTCTGAGTTAGTTAGGGGTCTGTACTAATGACTCTCTAGTTCCTTAGCAGCAGAGGCTTGCCGGACTATGAGTTTATTTATAGACTTTTAGTATTTGCTATTTAGACAGTATCTTCAGTTTATTCAGTTTAGTTTTCGTATGATATAACATTATTTCTTGACTAGATTATCTTAAAGTAAGGTTCAGACCTAGCAAAAGCCTTTATGGGTTAGCTTGGGGATACTCATAGCCTTGAGCATCGAGTGATGTCTCGGGATCAGATTTTGAGGCATTATAGTAGCGTATGAGCTTGAGCTACCTGCAGATTTATCCTCAATTCATCCAGTATTCCATGTTTCCTTGTTGAAGAAGTGCATGGATGATTCAGCCATTATGGTTCCTCTAGAAAGTAAAGATATTTAGAATAGCCTTTCTTACAAATAGATTCCAGTAGAAATTATTGATCATCAGATCCGTAGACTAAGGAACAAAAAATTTCCATTGGTTAGAGTTCTGTGGTAAAATAAGTCCATTGAGGTTGCCACTAGGGAAATAGAAGCAAACATTCTCACCAAGTATCCTTATCTCTTCTCCACGAACTCAGATTCAGCCGAACGTAATAGCCTTCCTTCATTAAGTTCTTTTCCAATCTCAGATTCAGACATATAGCTGTTTTCATGTAAATTCATGCACTCGTAGATCAGTTCAGTGACTTAGTATGTTTAAGATTCAGTCATACAGTTTGTTTTTGTTGTGCATGATAGCTTATAGCCTCAGAGTCCTTAATATTTTTAGCTTAACTAGCCACATTCGAGGACAAATGTTCCCAAGGGGGAGATATTGTAATACCCCACACTTTTCCTAGCTTAATTTAGCTCCTAGAATGTCAAGGGTTAGTTTCAACAATGAAAAACTTTTGTTACATATGGAATTTTTCAGTTCTAGACTCTCCATAGTGTAGAGAATTGAATTATTTTTCCATCGATACCAATTTCACCTAAATCCAATATTCGGTTGAGAAGTTATGACATTTTTAGTAAAGAAGTGTGCTATTTAGGAAAGCACCGTATCTCGGTGAAGGAGAAAATGGCAATTTTCTGATTTACAATGGACCTCCGCGATTGGCCCACTTTGCGGGAAAGTACCAGGTCCTATTCATCCTTTTAAGTGACTCACTGCGATGGTGGCGAATTGCGGTGATATCCAAAATAGGACTCATCCTTTTTCCTATAGACCAATGTGATTTCACCGTGTCGCGCTGGAGGCCAATATCCAAGTTGTCTTTTTCCAGTGAGCCACGGCGATAGTGGCATACGAAATTGGGAATTTCTCCCTTATTCCAGCTTCGACAAAAATTTTAAAAAGGGCAATTAGGTCAATTCCCAAGTCCCAATTCATCCAAAACAAGGAATTAAGCTTATTCTTAAGAACTCTATGCATATTTTCAACAATTCTCTCTCAAAGAAAACCCTAGAGCTCAAAACTTAAGCTCAAAGAAATCAAATTTCCTCCATTATTTCTCCAAGAAAAGCTAAAATTGTGGATTTCCAAATCAAGATAATCAAGAGTTCACCTTCAAAAGCTGAAATAGGAATTCAAATTCAAGTTTCTTCATCCAATCATCAATTAAAGTATGCGGGGTTTATGAACAAGGATCCTCTTTCATCCTTGTTCCCAAAACTAACTTTTAACTACAAATTTACATAATTTTATATTAATATACATGAGTTTTATAGTAGGGTTCATACCCAATGTTGCTATTCGCAAGATAATGAGATTTCATGTGACTTAGAAGTTGAATTGCATGTTTATTTTTATACTTTCATGCGTATTGCAGTAAATTACAGAATTTTAATTGAATTATCATTGTTTTCGTTACCAAGCATGATTATTATGATGTTTTGACATGATACTGATGCATGGATTATTATCCCTTGATTGAATATCATTATTTCAAGAAATATTATGCTTTAAGCATCAGATGATCAGTTTATTTTTAGATTTTCAGTAAAGATGTGAGCTTTTAAATTCTCAGATAAGATTGGAAATCAACTTTACAAATTTATTACAGATAACAAAAATCAGATTAGCTTTACATACAGATTGAATCAGATAAATGAATAATTGGTTTCACAATAAGCCTTTATGATAGTTTACAAGTGGATTTCCAACAGAATGAGCATACATATTAAAGGGAGTAGTATTTAGCATCGAGCGGGAAGTGTGGGATTAGCGTGCCCTAAATTCCACAAAACTATGTAGCCAACACAGGTATAGATTATCAGATTATTCCTATTTCTATATGGATGACAGTTACAGATGTGATTACTTAGATTAGGCTATACTACTTGGCAAGAGTATGATACCTCTCCCCATCGTGAGGTTTTCCCCATAGAGAAACAAGACTGCTAGATATGTTTTAGATTTTCAGAGTTGATTTATCAGACTTTTAAGATTAGTATTTCCAGATATTCTCAGTTAACTTAGATAGTTTTCCGTATTTCGTATGATTTTATATCTATATTCCTTTATTATGAGATTTAGACTTAGTAGAAGGCAGACAAGGTTAGCTTAAGGCTACTCGTAGTCTTGAGCACTGTGTGACGTCTCGGGACCAAGTTTCGAGGTGTTACACCTGTCTTCTCTAATACCAATTTTTCACGACCCAAAATCCAAGGGTTATAATGGAACTTGTTGCAGAAAGCCTTGACAAGTAAACCTATCACCCAAACTGATATAAAAGGGGAATTAAGAACACCAATATTCAAGGTAAAGCTTTTAGAATGAAGTGGAACCATACCATTATAGTGAAACAAGGAACACATAACCATAGATATCAATCCATAACTTGAAAACCTAGTGTCATAGTGTAAGAACATCACTAATACAACTCGAAATCAAAATACATAAGATATCCACAATAGGAATAACTTTATATCTGAATACAAAAAATACATAGTCTAAATATAGAAAGGTAGTAGTAAACTCCGAAAGCAAGAATCCAACTGCTACCTCAAATAGCATCGAAGTATTGCATGAAGTCAACCATCGTGAGGCATATTCGAATAATCATCGATATCAAAAGTGCATCGTAAGGGTGAGTACAGTCCACTTGTACTCAGTAGGTATCATAGGCCGACTGAGCAAAGTAAAAAATAAAGTATACAAAATACATACTATGGGCACGTCACCTGCAATCAAAAAATATCCCAAATGGTAGCCCACACAATTTTCACTAACAATCTATAATATTCACATATATTACAACAATACGAGAAAAGAATACAAGTATACAGATATCACACATACAAGTATGAAAGAAGGTATACACATAGACAAGTATACATCAAAAGAGATAATACAACACAAGTAAAGGTATAATGTACGTACAAATTCAATAAAGATGATGATGATGATGATAATGATGATGTGATGGACAAGGTTGTCGCACAACTTTCATATACACCTATGGAGCTAAAGATTCCCAACATAGGACCCATGGGAGGTAATCAACCCGTATACAATCCAAATCCAATACCATATCCATATCTCCTCTCTGACATCCTTCAGTGGAGGATTTTTAAAATGTTATATTTTTTTTGTCAGAAAAGGCCGTGTTTCCAGTATTTCCATGGTGGTACCAATATTTAATGAATGTATATGATATGAGGATCTAATTCTCACAACGAACCAGACTGAGAATTTTCATAATAAACCAATTATCAACCAAGTGAGCCAGAATCCACTCATTAATCAAACCATCCATGAATACAACATAGTCCATATGCTAACAGAGTAAAATACATTAAAAGAAACCATTGACACCATGTTAGGCTTATGCATTAAATAAGATACAATTAATTTCATGTATACAAGGCCAACAATATCATATAGGACCTTACATGATCACACATAACGAATAATATTACAGAACCAACAAATACATTAATATATAGGGCCTCACACAGGCACAACACAATAACTATTGATAGTTTCATGGATAGATCTAACACCCTTAACATGATTTTTGTATCAATACTAACTACCCAACCCAGTCTGAAGAAAGTTAAGCCATAACCTACCTCGAATACTGAAAATTGATCCACAACCCTTCAATCCAAAGCCCTACTCCTCGTGAATGGACTTGGAATCAACTAAAGTATAGAAATGTAGAATCTATGCATAAAACATACCCAACATACCCATATTACCTATTTCCAAGTTGCGGTTAAAATGGACCCCCGAAATGGATTTTTGGAAAAGAAGGGTAAAATTATAATTTTATTTCAAAATTATATTTCCTATATTTTTAGGAGTTTATAGCTGAAAACTCAAGTTAAAACATGTTAAAAACAAAATCCAAATCAAAGAAAAACCATTTTCAAGCTTCACTGGAAAAAATCTCTGAAATCCGTTTTAAAAATTGAGAATTGAAGCTTTTTTAAAGATGAAATATAGAGAAAATGATAGTTATAAGATTAGAAACTTACCCAAGTGAAAAAGGGGTTTGAATCGAAGAAATACAAGTTTTAAACTTTTCGAGCCAAAATCCCCAATTTCCACTTTTTATTTCATGTTTAAAACAATAATTAAAGGATGAGATTGAAAACAGTAGTTGAAATAGGTTTTATGAAGCTTACCTAAGCTTAGAAATGGAAGTAATTGCTCAAAATCACAAAACCCTAAGCTCTAAATCTCAGAAATTGTGAAAATTGTAAAAACAAGGTGTATATATATAGTCTAGGCATCACATACGTGACCAGGTGTTGCGTACGCAATACTTGGCCTAATTGAAGGTATCAAATTTGCGATGTGTCCTTTGTGAATACGGATTTCGCGATTTGGTACTCTTAAATTACACCTCTCTAGAGAGAGAGTAAGCATCCCTGTCAAATATAGAACCCAACTAGGTTGGGTGTTGAATCCCACAGGGAATACTGTATTCACTAAGTATTGTGGTTGTTACTAGACTATTGATCCAAGGTTCCAAGTTAAAAAAGGAGTTTAACTTTGTAAATTTTATCTCGTTATTTGTAAAAGAGAATGATCCAAAAAGCGATTTTTATTGCAAATAGTAATTCAATGAGAGTAGACAAACTAGAGTTATAGTTTCCAAGATGTTCAAGCATCTAGGGTTGTGAATTATTTTTAATTTCCAATTAATCACGATGATTGCAAGAGTTATTGAATCCTATAATTTACCCATTTGTCTCTCAACCTAAATGAATAAATCATCCTTCAATTCTCTCTAACTTAAAGAATATATTAACTTATTCAATTATTCTCTCATATGGGTTGATCTAGTTAAGGAATCAACCCTTAACCCAAAGGTTAAAGCCTCTAGATTTCACATAAACCTCTTCTTTTCCTAACAAACACTTTTTTATTCGAGCAAGTGATGTTCTTGGGCTCATCCTTCAAGTATGCAACCAAGAAAGGTAATTATTGTGAAGAAGGGTTTATTCAACCTTAGTTAATCATGGAAATCAAACATTCTCACAACCCTAACCAGTTTTTTACATCAAGACTCCCATAACCCTAGTTATGAGAGCTTAGCCACACATTTCCATAGAAGAAAAAGAAGGAGTCATTGCATTTCTCATTAATAGATTCATAAAATACTTTCAAAGGATCAAGGATTTGTTGTAGACAATGGAAAGATGTTGTTTAAATGGGAGAAAATAAAGAAGAGAGAGAGTCCTAGAAGAAATAACTGACTTCAAATTCTTTGAATTTAGAGGGAGTTAATCAGTTGTAGAATTTAAAGAGGTTGCAACGTATGCAACCGCCCTATTTTATCTCTTTAAAAGTATTTGGGTAAAGTACAGGTGATTTAAATAAGCTTCAGGTTTAAATTGACCTGCCCCAGAACTAGGGTTACATTGACGGCTGACCTGATCGTCCATCAAGATTGCGATGGTCCGCCAGGTTAGCCTTCGCGTCTTACCAGAATCTGAGCAACTTTGCTTCATTGTGATGGTTCATTTGATGGCCCTTCAGACCAACGAAAGTCCACCAACTCGACCATCAAACCTTAAATAAAATGTCTATTTTTTTACCATTAATTTGACAGCACCATTGGCAATCCGTCGAACCTTCGATAGTCTGTCAGTCTCTCTGTCAACCCCCACTCAACTATGAAACTCCTTTCTATCTTCATTCTCAGTCCTGAACACTTCACAAATACATACAAAATTCATAAAAATATCAAATAAACTCTAGCTATGATTACAACACCTTGTGGGTTGCCTCCCTCTAGCGCCTGATTTAATGTCACGACACAATGTAGTTATCTCAATTACTCATATTTCATCGAGATAGATAGTAGCTATGCATTTTATTGAGTCCATTGGATCGATATATGACTTTAGTCATTGCCCATTCACTTTTAAGACACTTCTGTCTTCATTTGAAAGTTCAACTACTCCCGATGGGTAGACTTGATTAACTTGGAATAGGCCCGACCATTTTGATTTAATGCTTACTTGGAAACAGGTTTAGGCTAGATTTGAAGAGAAACACTCAATCACCCTTTTGAAATTCTCTTTTTGTAATCCTCCGGTCATGGTACTTTTTTATCTTCTCTTTGTAAAGATTTGCCCCTTCATACGCACCAAGATGGAACTCATCCATCTTATTTAGCTGTCCTAATCTCAGCTCTGTTGCCTCACTCCAATTCAAATTTATCCTTCTAAGTGCCCATAAGGCCTTATGCTCTAATTCAATTGGAAAATAACATACCTTACCAAAAAATAATTGGTATGGTGACATGCCGATGGCTGTCTTGAAAGCTATTCTATATGACCATAAGGCATCATCAAACTTTCTAGACCAGTCTTGTCTGCTAGCATTTACTATTTTATCAAGTATGGCTTTGATCTCTCTAGTGGCGCCCAATTTCCCAGTTGTCTTTTTACAGTGAGCCACCGCAATAGTGGCACAATGTGGTGGCATGTAAAATCAGTAATTTCTCCCTTATTCCAGTTCCGACGAAAATTTTAAAAAGGGCAATTAAGTTAATTGCCAAGCCCCAATTCGTCCAAAACAAGGAATTCATCTTATTCTTAAGCACTTTATGAATATTTTCAACAATTCTCTCTCGACAAAAAACCCTTGAGCTCAAAACTTAAGCTCCAACAAATCAAATTTCCTCCATTGTTTCTCCAAGAAACCCAAAATTGAGGATTTTCAAATCAAGATAATCAAGAGTTCATCTTCAAAAGCTCAAAGATGAATCAAAAGTTAAAGTTTCTTCAACCAGTCATCAATTAAGGTATGGTGGGGTTTATGAACAAGAATCCTCTTTTATCCTTGTTCCCAAAACTAACTTTTAACTATAAATTTACATGATTTTATATGAATATACATGAGTTTTATAGTAGGGTTCATACCCAATGTTGCTATTCGCAAGATTATGAGATTTCAGGGACTTAGAAGTTGAATTACATGTTTATTTTCATATTTTCATGCGCATTACAGTAAATTTTAGATTATTAATAGAATATCATTTTTTCATTATCAAACATGATTATTATGATATTTGACAAAAGATTGATGCATGGGTTACCATCCCTAGATTGACTATCATTATTTTAAGTAAGATTATGCTTTAAGCATCAGATGACTAGTTTAATTTTAGATTTTCAGTAAAGATTTGAGCCTTTAAATCATCAGATAAGATTTGAAATCCACTTTACAGATTTATTACAGATTACAAAAATCAGATTAGCTTTACTTAAAAATTGAATCAGATAAATGCATAATTGGTTTCATTATAAACCCTTATGATAGTTTAAAAGTGGATTTCCAACAGAATGAGCATACAAATTAAAGGGGGTATTATGTAGCATCGAGCAGGAAGTGCGGGATGAGCGTTCCCTAATTTCCATAGAACTACGTAGCCAACGTAGGTACAGATTATCAGATTATTCCCATTTCTATATGGATGAAAGTTACAGATGTGATCACATAGATTAGGTTATACTCCTTGACAAGAGTATGACACCTCTCCCCATCGTGAAGTTTTCCCCATAAGGGAACAAGACGCTGGACTTCATGATTGCTCACATGGTTTATATCGGTTAGAAGAACCTCCCTAAAAGAAAAAGACTACAAAATGATCTTAACCACAAAGCTTTTAGAAACTAAGTGTAAAGGCCCACAATTTTATTCAGTCATTTCTTTATATAAGCCTTTAGCTATAGATTTCAACTTTTAAATTTTAGATATAAAGATGAGTCCTTTCTACACTTAGACAACATGATTTACAGAAAGATCACTAGTACAAATTTTAGAACTAAATGGTATGACTCACTAGATTTATAAAGTATGATTTACTATTTATGATTATGATTCTTAGCTTTCATATATTACAGCTTATGTGAGTTCTCTACATTTAACATGCATTGTTTTACAAATTCTGATGATGAGATAATGTTTTACTTAGTACATTCTTAAAGTATTGATCCACATATACGTCTATATGCTACATTTTTTCATAATGTAGGTTCAGGTGCTCAATTTCAGTGATGTGAGTGATTTTAAGCATCTCCATATACATTCTGGCAGTTGGTGAGTCCTCATAGTTCAGGGACTTAGTTAATCAAATTTTTAGCTTATCAGTTTAGATGATTCAGTATTTTTAGACATTCCAAGTCAACTGGGGGTTTATCCCAGTGACTCTCCAGTTATTAGTACTAAAGGCTTGTCAGACTACTAGACATGTTTTAAATTTTTGGTGTTGATTTATCAAACCTTAAAGATTAGTATTTCTAGATATTCTCAGTTAACTCAGATAGTTTTCTCTATTTCATATGATTTTATATCTGTATTTATTTATTATAAGATTCTAACTTAGTAGAAGACAGACAGGGCTAGCTTAAGGCTACTCGTACTCTTGAGCATCATGTGATATCTCAGGACCAGGTTTCGGGGAGTTACACCTGTCTTCTTTAATACCAATTTGTCACAACCCAAAATCCAAGGGTTATGATGGAACTTATTGCGGTAATCCTTGATAGCCTATCACCCAAACTGATATAAAAAGGGAAGTAAGAACACCAATACCCAAGGCAAGGCTTTTAGAACAAAGTCGAACCATACCACTATAGTGAAAGCGGAAATACATAACCATAGATATCAAACAAAAATTTGAAATCCTGGTGTCACAGTGTAAGAACATCACTAATACAACTCAAAATCCAAATACATAAGATATCCACTATAGGAATAACTCTATATCTGAATACAAAAAAGACATAGTCTAAATATAGAAAGGTAGTAGTAAACTCTGAAAGCAAGAATCCAACTGCTACCTCAAATAGCATCGAAGTATTGCATCAATTCAACCATCGTGAGGCATATTCAAATCAGGATCTGCCTCAAAAGGGCATCGTAGGGGTGAGTACAATCCACTTGTACTCAGTAGGTATCATAGGCCGACTGACCAAAGTAGAAAATAAAGCATACAAAATACATACTAAGGGCACGTCACCTACAACCGAAAAATATCCCAAATGGTAGCCCACAGTATCTCCGCTAACAGTCCATAATATTCATATATATTATAATATTACGAGAAAAAAATACAAGTATACAGATATCACATATCAAATATGAAAGAAGTTATACACATAGACAAGTATACATCAAAAGAGATAATAAAACACAAGTAAAGGTATAATGTAAATACAAATTCAATGAAGATGATGATAATGATGATAATGGTGATGTGATCCACAAGGTTGCCGCACAACCTCCATATACACCTATGGAGCTAAAGCTTCACAACGTAGGACCCATGGGTGGTAATCAACCCGTATACAATCCAAATCTAATACCATATCTATATCTCCTCTCTGACATCCTTCAGTAGAGGGTTTTTAAAATATCATATTATTTTGTTAGAAAAGCCCGTGTTTCCAGTATTTCCATGGTGGTACCAATATTTAATGAATGTATATGATATGAGGATGTAATTCTTATAACCAACCAGATTGAGAATTTTCATAATAAACCAATTATCAACCAACTCAGCCAAAATTCACTCATTAATCAAACCATCCATGAATCCAACATAGTCCATATGCTAACAGAGTAAAATACATTAAAAAACACCATTGATTCCATGTTAGGCTTCATGATTAAATAAGAAACAATTAATTTCATGTATACAAGTCCAACAATATCATATAGGACCCCACATGATCACACATAACAAATATTATACCAAAACCACCAAATGCATTAACATATAGGCCCCCACATAGGCACAACTAAATAACTATAGACATTCTCATGTATAGATCCCACACCCTTAACATGATATTTGTATCAACACTAACTACTCGACCCAGTCTGAAGAAAGTTAAGCCATAACCTACCTCGAATGCTTAAAACATATCCACAACCCTTCAATCCAAAGCCCTACTCCTCACTAATGGACTTGGAATCAACTAAAATATAGAAATGTAGAATCTATGCATCAAATAAAGCCAACATACCCAAATTACCTATTTTCAAGTTGCGGTCAAAATTGACCCCCGAAATAGATTTTTGGAAAAGAAGGACAAAACCATAATTTTATTTTAAAATTATATTTTCTATATTTCTAAGAATCTACATCTGAAAACTTTAATTAAAAACAAAATCCAAATCGAATAAAAACTATTTTCAAGCTTCATTGGCAAAAATATCCGAAATCCATTTTAAAAATCGAGAATTGAAGCTTTTTTGAAAAGGAAATAGTGAGAAAATGATAATTATAAGATTAGAAACTTAGCCAAGTAAAAATGGCATTTGAATTGAAGAAATACAAGTTTTAGACCTTCCAGGACAAAATCCCCAATTTCTACTTTTTATTTCGTATTTAAAACAAGAATTAAAGGATGAGATTAAAGAAAAGTAGCTGAAATCGGTGTTATGGAGCTTACCCAAGATTAGAAATGGAAGTAATTTCTCAAAATCACAAAACCCTAAGCTCTAAGTCTTTAAAATGGTGAAAATTATAAAAAAAAAAAGTGTATGTATATAGTCTGGGCATCGCATGCGTGACCAGGTGTCATGTACGTGATTTCTGGCCTAATGGCAAGTATCGCATTTGCAATCTGTCCTTTGCGAATATGGATGTCGTGATTTGATACACCCAAATTACACCACTTTAGCGAGAGAGTAAGTGTTCCCTTTCAAATATAGAACCCAACTAGGTTGGTTGTCGAATACCACAGGGAATACTGTGTTCACAAAGTATTATGCTTGTTACTAGACTATTAATCATAGGTTCCAAATTAAAAAGGGAGTTTAGGTTTGTAAAATTTATCTCGTTATTTGTAACAGAGAATAATCCAGAAAGTGATTTTTATTGCAAATAGTAATTCAATGAGAGTAGACAAACTAGAGTTATGGTTACCGAAATGTTCAAGCAACTAGGGTTGTGAATTATTTTAAATTTACAATTAATCACTTCGATTGCAAAAGTTATTGAATCCTATAATTTGCCCATTTGTGTCTTAACCTATAAAAATAAATTATCCTTTAATTCTCTCAAACTTAAAGAATACATTCACTTATTCAATTATTCTCTCATATAGGTTGCTTTCATTAAGGCATCAACCCTTAACCCAAAGGTTAAAGCCTTTAGATTTTATGTAAACCTTTTCTTTTCAAAATAAACACTTTTCTATTCAAAAAAGTGATGTTCTTGGGCTCACCCTTCAAGTTTGCAACCAAGAAAGGTCATTATTGTGAATAAGGGTTTATGGACCTTAGTTAATCATGAAAATCAAACATTCTCACAACCCCAATAAGCTTTTCATATCAAAACTCCCGTAACCCTAGTTATGATAGCTAGCTACATATTTCCATTGAAGAACAAGAAGGAGTCATTGTATTTCTCATAAATAGAATCAGAAAATACTTACAAGTGATCAAAGATTTGTTCTTGAATATCTAGATAAAAATATGAATAATATGCTAAGATCCACAATTCTAGCTGTTTCTCTGAGAATACTGCTTACAATAATGTTCAGACTTAGAGAATATGATAAAAATATATGAAATAAAACCTAAAACTGGGTATTTATATGTTCTTCGGTACGGAGGATTTAAAATGCAAAATCAAAAAAACCGCGTCCAAGTTGATGGTCAGGATGGCCCGTCGGAAGACTGGTGGTCCATCGCATGGGCCGTCACTGATGGTGTTAGAATGTCAGGTTCTGTTTAGGGCTGACAGTCATACTGGAGGACCGTCTCTAGTCTGGCGGTCCATCGCGTGGTCCGTCGTTAGATCTTTTGGAAGCTGTGTTCTGATTAACCCTGACGGCCAAGTTAGCGGTCCGTAGAAAGATTGACGGTCTGCCACTTGGAGCTTTACATGAGTTCTTCACTTGGATCATTCTATTTAGCTCTGACGGTCACTTCAGCAGTCCGTCACTTATCGACGTTCCACCAGTTGGACTGTTAGTGACCTTTTTTTGCTATTTTTTATATTTTTCCTTCAGCTAACTCCTTACCCTGAAAACGCTCAAATCCAGTATTCAATACAACTCAGCTACTTTAAAACATACAATTATCCTAAGAAAAAATATGTAAAATATTTTGTCAAAAGCCGAAACATCAACACCCTCAATTTAAGGTAGTGGCTTGTCCTCAAGCAACTCAACACGAATTTGCGTACATGAATAATACAATGATAGGAAATCACCTATTGAACTAGACTTAGCATAACCATTAACTTGTCAATTTATCATATGGTTTCAACACATTAGGATCTATAACCAGCATTTATTCAATATCAGAACACACACAATCATGGGTATCATATCCTAGAGAGACTAGCAAAACTAAGTGAAACTCAAGTTGCTCTCACAGCAATGAAATCGTCCACTCATTATATTTTGTGGACACAATCTAAACTTACACCCTCAATAATAAAGTTACGAGCATAGTGTACATACCCATAGGCTTTCCCTTACCATCTAATGCCCCCTTTGTAGTTGATTTGCCAAGATCAAACAGGTCTTTTCTAGGCTTGTAATGAGGTTTCAGTCTAGGTAAGGAAGGATTTAGGGAAAAGTAACTTAACACTAGGGTTTAACTATCTTATACCCTTAAATACTACCTACTATGGCCATTGCTTTACTAGCTCACTTACCGATCTCTCATTCATTCACACTTTACCATAATTCCCTTATATATATATATATATATATATATATATATATATATAAAAGCATCAGCCACCCTTAACTTATGCTGATGCAGTCAATCAAGGTGTACAATTTCTTGAATAGACCAGGGCCAAATGCTTTAAACTGAGTTCTAAATCAACTTTTCATTAGACAGCTAACATTTTGACAATATCCACCCTCAACTTAGGTATTTTGCCTAAGTTTAGGTACATAATGTCCAATATTGGACCACGGCTAGATTTAGGTGTTAACAACCTAAAGAGAGTTAATTAGAGTTATTGGTGATGAAGAAAACTTACTACAAGCTCAAAGAAGGGTTCAAAAATGGAAAAATCTTTTTGGTGACGTTAATTACTTCGGCTAAGTGGACTGAAAATACAAGGAGGCCTGATATCACATCTTATTCCCTCAACCACAAAACAACATCAATGAACCAGGCAAGTTCTAGGTGTTAAATTATGCAAGAACTACTTAAATACTCACATGCACTGACAACTAAGTCAAACTCATTCTACTACTCTTAGAATTTCTGTCACATGATCATGCACATCTTACATGTTAATGCCAATAACAGAATCACTAAAGATTACTCACATATGCTAAATGACTAAAGTAAATAATCACACATACATATCCATAGTGTTATGCCAACATAATTCAACATCCATAGATACAACAAGATGCTAAAAATAAAAGACTCTTTATAAATAAGAATTAACAAACAGATATTTACATCACAACCTAAGAAAAGAAAATACAATCCTAAATATGCCAGTTCTCCTAAATAGCACACGGGAGAAAAAGAACATCAGCAACAAAACCCCTGTGGTAAAGTACACCGCCCCCTCCTATAGAAAAATACATGCTTTGTCCTTAAATGCATAAAATTTAAGTACAGAGAAGGGGAAATACTTATAATGCCTCTTATTCATCTGAGGAATCTGTGAAATATGGTGAGGCTCCAGTGTCCTCACCTCTTGCAACGTTGACCCCCATGGTAGTGGGGGTACTCATAAACTCATCCTTTGGAATTAAAGGGATCACATCCCGAACGGGGTCTGAACCTGTCCCTGTAGCTGGGGCAGAACTAGTAGATACACCCGTAGCTTCATCTTTTACTTTCTTTCTTATTCTCTCTTCATCTGTTCTTGACCTTTTTGCATCTTTCTTCATGTCATACAGCTCTCTTTATTCCAGCATCATTACTTCTCTCTTCCTTCTCCTAACAGTTTTTCTTTCCGCAGTCTCATCAATTTGCTTTTTTTTCTTATCTTTCAATGACTTTCCCATCAAATCAATGATTCCTTCATTATTTTCAATCATCACTATGGCTGGGTAAAAAATGGGTTGCTGAGACGCCTATTCTTCAATTCTGCTATATCGGTTTATGCCTATTTATACTCCACTAAGAACTTGGCCAAGTCAGGAATGGACATTGTATCTTGCCTTTTGTTGATACATTCTTTCAGATGGTCCATCCTCAACTAAATGTTTTGAAATGGATGAATTGCTTCTGCAATAATTTGATCTGCAAATAGCTTGAACTATGAAGCCATGTGTCCAGCTGTATCTGAAACTTCTTCTGTTGCTTACTGACTTTGTAAAATTCTCCTGTGTTATCCTATATTCTACAAACTCTTCCCCACCCATAGGTGGTGCAGACCCTGACCCTGTAGAGGTACTTAGTGGGATATACTTTGGTGGTATATATGTAGTGATGGGCAATGGCATACCTGAAGGTATTTCTAAGGTATCCGGGGCTGGTGCGGACTGAGTATAGTAGGTTGGAGGCTTGGTAACCCTTATTTTAAACTTTGAGTCATCTTTTAATTTCTCAATGTCCTATCTATGCTAGCCTGACCTGCGTTAGCAACCCCCCAAATCAAAGGCACATCTGCCTGCCTGCATAACTCTGTGACCAAGCAAGGGAATGATAGTACACTTGCCACTTTATGAGCCCTTACAAATATTTCATCAAAAATAATCTAGCCAAAATCAATTTTCATCCCTAAGATCTAACTAGCAACAAGCACAGCCCTATGATTATCCAAATTTGCATCACCTCATATTGGCATCAACCTCAACTGAACGACATCCTACCAAAACATAGCTCTGAAGCTAAGGGTAGACTTTGTTATATGTTCACATAGTGTTTTCCAGGAGCGATTACCAACATCAGTCAACATTCCAGCCAACCAAGGTCTCTGAGTAGATACGGAGGTTAGCTAGTATTCAAGATCAGGAACAATAGGTAAAGCTTCGTAGTCAGATCCAAACAGCATCCTATTGATTATTTAGGCTGAGATATCGATGTTAACTCCTCGACTGGGACTGACTCCCTATTTGGCAATTCTAAAAGCTTCGTACCCTTGGGAAAATCCTTTTTTATCAGCACCAAATATTTTACAAAGAATTCTCTTACCATATTCGGCTAATATAAACCAGGTGGCTTTCTCATCCAGGACAACTTGTACTCATTGAACCGACACTCCAGTTCAGGATACTCATGTAGCTCAGTTTTCTTTATCTGGTACTCCTCAGAGAATGGCCTTTTGATTGTTTTATTTTTTATCAGTGCCCGTCTATCATAGAACTTATCTCTTGCTCCCTTGAGTTGCCATATGATTGTCTCCCTAATTTAAGGATCTTTACACTTAATCACATTGGCATCCTCAAGTTCAGTCTCTACTTCAGCCACTTTATTTCAAACCTCCATATTAGTAGCCTCAGTTTCATCCTTAATTGTCTTGGGATGAGAGGTATCAACCCTTGCCTCATCGGGGATCAAACTAGTACTGCTGGTGCTGCTCTCACTCTCCTATATAGATAGGAAGACCGTAGGAAGTATCCTGTCTCTTTGGCGAGTGTTGAAGGCTGGTACCTCCTTACTCCTAGAAGGTTCGAATCTACCTCGTGCTCGGCCACCACCTCTGGTCAATGGAATTTTACGTTACATAATGCCTGAAAAAGGTGCAAGGGATCAGTTGTGAAATCAAATAGATGGAAAACAGTTGAAAAATTAGCTTGACGATCATCTCGATGGTCCGTCGATAATGCGATGGTCCCTCAAGCTGATCGTCAGCCTTAACTAGTGAGTGCTAATTTATTAGGGTCTTGCAATGGTCAGACTGGCGGTCCGTCAAGTTACTGACGGTCAGCTGAGTTGTCTATCGCGGCTATCCAATAAACAACAGTTTTGGGGCCTTTTCAACAGTTTACCTGACAGCCCATCGCAGATCCGACAATTTGCCAAAGTGACCATCAGCAACCCTTTCCAGTTTAAGACTTTACTTTGGCATTTTTCCAAACATCTGGTATACATCATTTGATTTTCAACATCACTGTGACATCGATTCCATATTTAATCACAAATTTTTCTTCTTTAAGAATATGGGTTACTCAAACTTCACCCAAAATAGAGTATACCAAGTTTCAACAATAAAATAATCAACAACAAGGAAAAAGAAAACAAGACTAAATCTTTTTATCAACCAATAATTGCTTTACTTCATGCTTTTCAAGTGAAAGAATTAAGAAAAAGGTTAGGATCATACCTTGGTAGCGAAATAACTTCAAACATGCAAATGCAAAGTGACAAAAAAAAGTCTTTGTAAATAATTTCTAACTTTTGTTGTGATGAGAAGACAAAGGAGAGATGTTGTTTAAATAGGAGAAAATAAAGAAGAGGGAGAGTCCAAGAAGAAATAACTGACTTCAGATTATTTGAATTCAGAGGGAGTTAATCAGTTGTATAATTTGAAGAGGTTGCAATGTATGTAACCACCCTATTTTATCTCTTTAAGAACATTTGGGCCAAGTACGGGTAATTTAAATAAGCTTCAGGTTTAACCCAACCCAACCCAGAACTAGGGTTACATTGACGAATGACCTGACGGTCCGTCAAGAGTACGATAGTCTGCCAAGTTGTCCATCACGTCTTACTAAAATCTGAGAAATTTTAATTCATTGCGACAATTCATTTGATGATCCATCAGATCAGCGACAGTCCACCAACTCGACTGTAAATCCTTAAACAGAATGTCCATTTTCTTACCATTTCTTTGACAGTTCCATTGGTGGTCCATAGAACCTTCGACGGTCCGTTAGTCTCTCCATTGATCCCCTCTCAACTGTGAAACTCCTTTCTTTCTACATTCTTAGTCCTGTACAGTTCATAAACACATCAAAAATGCACCAAAATATCAAATAAACTCTAGCTATGCTTACAACAATACCTTATGGGTAGCCTCCCACTAGCACCTGATTTAATATCGTGACACAATGTAGTAATCTTGATTACTCAAACTTCATTGAGATAGATAGTAGCTATGCACTTTATCAAGTCCATTGGACCGATATACCACTTTAGTTGTTGCCCATTCACTATGAAGACACTTTCATCTTCATTTGCAAGTTCAACTACTCCCGACGGGTAGACTCAGTTAACTTGGAATGGGCCCAACCATTTTGATTTAAGCTTACCTGGAAACAACTTTAGTCTGGAGTTGAAAAGAATCACCCAATTTCCCTTTTGAAATTCTCTTTTTGCAATCCTCCGATTATAATACTTCTTCATCTTCTCTTTGTAAAGATCTGCCCTTTCATACACACCTAGACTGAACTCATCCATCTTATTCAGCTATCACAATCTCAATTATACTGCCTCACTCCAATTCAAAATCAACCTCCTAAGTGCCCACAATGCCTTATGCTCTAATTCAATTGGCAACTAACATGCCTTACCAAAAACCAATTGGTACGGTGACATGTCAATGGGTGTCTTGAAAGCTGTTCTGTATGCCCATAAGGAATCATCAAGCTTCCTAGACGAGTCCTGTCTACTAGCATTCACTAGTTTAACAAGTATGGCTTTGATCTCTCTATTTAAAATCTCCACTTGCCCACTAATTTGTGGGTGGTATGGAGTTGCTACCTTGTGTTACTTAACACCATAATTTTCTAAGGCAGCTCAAAATACTCGGTTGTAAAAGTGAGATTCGCCGTCGCTTATAATGGTGCGTGGCATCCCAAATCGAGAGAAAATATTCCTTTTAAGGAACACAACCACTCTCTTCCCTATGTTATCAGCGAAAGCGATGACGTTAACCTATTTCGATACATAATCAACAACAACTAGAATGTATTTCATCCCATATGAGCTCACAAAAGGCCCTATGAAATCGATACCCCAGCCGTCAAACCGTTCTATT
Source organism: Capsicum annuum (assembly GCF_002878395.1). NCBI lineage: Eukaryota > Viridiplantae > Streptophyta > Magnoliopsida > Solanales > Solanaceae > Capsicum > Capsicum annuum. The sequence goes on from NW_025862277.1 coordinate 583,661, forward strand.
TCCATCATCTTTATCAAAAGTATCTTATAGAGCTTGGAGATTGACCTCTACCTCTGACATTTGTCATATCTTCTAATGAACTCATAAGAATCCTTGAATAAGGTCGGCCAATAGTAGCCACTCTGCAACACCTTTCTAGTAGTACAGTCACCTGCATGGTGAGCTCCAACCGGGAAAGCAAGACCTGCTTCCAAGATACTCAGCATATCTACTTTTGGAACACACCTCCTTATGATATTATCATCATATCATTGGAACAGATATTTATCATTCCATAAGTAATGTGTCATATCATGGAGAAACTTCTTTCTTTAGTGGAAAGAAAGATTCTCCAGAATCACCTCCCTCACCACATAATTCTCAAAATCTACATACTAAGGTATTTTCTCTAGAACAGTAGCCAAGATTTCCTCATCTGGAAATGCATCATTAATCTCAAATTCATCTCTAACTACTTGCTGCCCTTCCAACCTAGACAGGTGCTCCGCAACTTGATTTTCAGAACCCTTCCGATCTTTGACTTCAAAGTCAAATTACTAAAGTAGCAACACCTATCTAATCAACCTTGGCTTCACATTCTTTTTTACCATCAAGTATCTTAAGGCTGTATGGTCAGTGTGGACCACCACCTTGGTTCCTAGAAAATAAACCCAAAACTTCTCAAAAGTATATACCACTGCAAGAATTTCCTGTTCGGTGACAGTGTAGTTCTTTTGGGCTCCATTCAGTGCTTTGCTTGCGTAGTAGATAGGATGAAACAGTTTATCCTCATTCTGGCCAAGTACAGCCCAAGTGTAACACCACTTTCATCATACATAATCTCAAATGATTTTGACCAATCCGATGCAACAATAATAAGAGCGTCAACTAGCTTTTCTTTAAGGCATTCAAATGCCTTCAATCAATGATCATCAAAGTTAAACTTAGCCTCATTCTCCAAAAAATTATGAATTGGAATTGCAATTTTTGAGAAGTCCTTTATAAATATCTGATAGAAGCCCGCGTGACCAAGGAAACTACACACCCTCTTTACTGAAATGGGAGGTGGTAGCTTCTCAATAACCTCGACCTTAGATCGATCAACCTCAATCCCCTTGTCTAAAATTTTGTGCCCAAGGACAATACCCTTCTTCACCATGAAGTGTCATTTCTCCCAATTAATCATAAAATTAAAATCCTCACACCGATGCAAGGCTTTACTCAAATTTATCAAACAAAGCTCAAACAAATCACCAACCACTGAAAACTCATCCATAAATACCTCCAAGGTGTCTTCGACCATATCAAAAAAGATAGACATCATGCATCATTGAAAGGTAGCGGGTGCATTACATAATCCAAAAGGTATCCACTTAAATGCAAAAGTACCATACGGGCAAGTGAATGTCATTTTTTCCTGATCCTCCTGGGTAATAAAAATCTTGTTATAGATAGAATACCCATCCAGGAAATAACACCAACCCGTTCCTACCAACCGATCAAGCATTTGATCCATAAAAGGCATTGGGAAGTGGTCCTTCAAAGTTCATGAGTTGAGCTTATGATAGTCCATACAAACTCTCCACCCAGTCATAGGTCTGAGTGGAATAAACTCATTTTTATCATTTTCTACAATAGTCATGCCCCCTTTATTGGGCACACATTGGACATGGCTTACCCACTTACTATCTGAAATGGGATATACCACTCTTGTATCAAGCCATTTGATGATCTCCTTCTTAACTACCTCTTGTATGGGTGGGTTAAGACGGAGTTGGTGCTCAATTGTTGGTGTGCAGTCTTCCTCCAATTGAATTTTATGAGTGAAAATACCTGGAGGAATGCCAATAATATCTGCAATAGTCTACCATATCGCACTTTTATACTTCCTAAGCACTGAAATAAGTTCCGTCACCTGCTACTCACCTAAATCATCACAGGTAACATGTTTTCACTACCTAGAAATATGTATCGAAGATGCCCTGGCAATTACTTTAATTCCAACACTGGTGGCTCCTCAATAGATGGCTTAGCCGGTAGTGTTAGGCGATTTTTAAGTTCCAGATCAAGATTTTTGGGATCATAAGAGTATGATCCTATTCCCATCAAAGCATAAATATTCTCCTCATACTCTTCAATGCCTTTACTATCAAAATTTATTAGAACTACAGCTAAGGGCTCCACAATAATTTTTTTCTTTATCGGCACCTCCTACTCATCCTCATAATAAACATAAACAATAAAGAACGCACTCATCTCCTTTTGTTGCTTCATAGATTGGTACATATCAAATTGAACCACTTTATCATTCAGCTTGAATTGGAGCTCATTAGCTCGCAAATCAATAAGCACACTTCTGGTTGCAAGGAAAGGTCAACCCAAGATTATGACCACTTTCACTAGCACATCATATAATATTTTCACAGGCCGCTTCACTGATCTTTTCGCCATCATAAGTCATATATTTGTGGGTGTAGGATCCCCCAAACCTAACTTCTTATAAATAGCTAGCGACATCAGATTAATGCACTCTCCAAGATCACATAAGGCCTTAGCAAAGTCAAGAGAACCAATAGTGTAAGGAATGGTGAATGATCCTGGGTTTGCCTTCTTCTGCACCAAGGATCTTATAGAAATAACACTACAATGGTGTAAATTATCCACCGGATTATAGCTTACTACTCTCTTCTTTATCACAAGATCCTTTATAAATTTAGCATATCCTAGCATCTGCTCAAGTGCCTCCACCAAAGGTACATTCACAGTCAACTATTTCAACATTGCTATAAATTTACTAAACTTTGTATCATCGGTCTTCTTCTTCACTCAATGAGGAAAGAGAGGCGGTGGATTTGGGAGAGTTGCCACCACTGCTTCCTTCTCTTTGTCTTTTCCTTTTTCTAACTTGACTTGCTGATGATTAGAAGGAATATCAATACCATTCAGTTTCCCAGACTCCACTAGATAACTTTCTTTATACTCAACTTCCTCTTCGATCACATCTTCAATCAAAGCTTTGCCTATAGAAGGGCTTGATAATACCTTACCAATCCGTGTGGTAACTGCTATGTAAGAGCCATTATTACGAGGATTCTGAACTATATCACTTGGCAATATTTCACTCTTCCTATGATTTAATGTTGCTGAGAGTTGGCTCATTTGCTGCTCCAAATATTTGATAGAAGTTGAGTGTGAATTTACCAACTGACTCATGGAAGATAAATCACTCTTCATAGTAATTACCCCAGAGTTGGTAGCCTCAACTCCCTTTAATAGGTTCTCCATTATGTCCTCTATGGATATTTTACCTGAGCTTGTTGCAGCATTATCTCGATTTCTAGAAAGTACATATAGTCTACTCCAATCATTTTTATTCTTCCAATTCCCTTGATCCCTATCCTTGTAACCGTCCTTGTCATAATAGTTTCGACCTTGATTCTTTGACTATTGCCTCAAAAACCCCTGATTATTTAGATAGTTTGCTTCATTAAAATTAGCTCTACCTTGGGATACAATATCTTTCACCTTCTCTATTTTTCCAGACAATAGATGCTTAATCAGTAAATTCATTTGCATCTTCAAATGTGCCATATCCTAATGATGTTCCTCCTCTTTCTTGTGTTTCTGTAGTCATACCAACAAACACAATAGAACTTGTTACCATATAATCCCTGGTATGCCAAGATCTACTTTGCTTAGTCATCCTATCGAGCATCTCTAAGGCTTCTGGAAAAGTGAGATCCATAATTGATCCTCCTGCAACATTATCCACAACTGGCTTTGAAATAGAGTTTCAGGCCCTATAAAGAGTCTCTATCAAATGAATATCAATCGTATTATAATTCAGGAACTGCATCAGCATTTTTTTAAACCTCTCCCAGGTCTCATGAAGAGATTTGGTTGGAAGATGCCAAAAGTTACTGATCTCATACCTCAACTGTACCCTTCTAGAAGGTGGAAAGAACCTTTCTAGGAAAGCCTCTTTCAACTGCCTCCAGTTGGATATAGAATTGGGAGTTAGCCCATTCAGCCCTAGTATTGCCTCCCCATACAGAGACAATGGAAATAAGAACAAGCGGATTATATTCTAACCCACTCCTAGGTTATCAAAAGACTTGCAAACGGTTAAAAAGTTCACCGAATACATACTAGGATAATCTCTTGGAAGACCACAGAACAACCCCTTGAGATGGAGGAGTTGAATCATCATACTGGTAATACTGAACTTAGCTCCGGGTGCTAGAGGTAGAGGAATAATAGCTTTAGTTGTACCTCTCCATCCATTCTATCCTTATTATCATTAATATCAAATTACACAGGTTGGCGATCCTACCTCACCCTAAAGGGATGATTCCTATTTACATTATGATTCACTAGTATAGCTATATTCTCTGCACGCCTTGGGTTGACAGGATCCAACAATTTATCATCTCCCAAATCATCATCATCAGGATTAGGATGGTGCATCGGTTAGCCGTTATTCTATTGATTAAGCTGAGCTCTAGCCAAGATGACTAGTCTTTCAGCATTTTGTGGGTTTGCCATTTTTCCAATCAGCTGAGGTTCTGGATATATTGGTAATAATAGTTCACCTGAGCTCCATGTACTTGGCATACACAATAATTACCCTACAAGTAACAAAAACATGAAATTAAAGTAAAGTTTACAAAACTTGACCAAAGGTCAACAAACAAACACAAACTTAATTGACAAATGTATTCCCCAGCAACGGCACCAAAATTTGATATGCCAAAATTACACCTCCCTAGAGAGAGAGTAAGTGGTCACTGTCAAATATAAAACCCAACTAGGTTGGGTGTCGAATCTCACAGGGAATACTGTGTTCACTAAGTATTATGATTGCTACTAGACTGTTGTTCAAAGGCTCCAAGTTAAAAAGGCAGTTCAAGTTTGTAAATTTTATCTCGTTATTTGTAACAGAGTATGATCCAGAAAGTGATTTGCAAATAGTAATTCAATGAGACTAGACAAACTAGAGTTATGGTTACCGAAATGTTCAAGCAGCTAGGGTTGTGAATAATTTTAAATTTCTAATTAATACTACGATTGTAAGAGTTATTGAATCCTATAATTTACCCATTTGTCTCTCAACCTATATGAATAAATTATCTTTCAATTCTCTCGAACTTAAAGAATACATTAACTTATTCAATTATTCTCTCATGTGGGTTGATCTCCTTAAGGCATCAACTCTTAACCATAGTTTAAGGACTCTAGATTTCACGTAAACCTCTTCTTTTCCCAATAAACACTTTTCTATTCAAACAAGTGATGTTCTTCGGCTCACCCTTCAAGTTCACAATCAGAAAAGGTCATTATTGTGAAGAAGGGTTTATGCGACCTTAGTTAATCATGGAAATAAAACATTCTCACAACCTCAATCAGTTTTTCACATCAAGGCTCCCATAACCCTAGTTATGAGAGCTTAACCACACATTTCCATAGAAGAACAAGAAAGAGTCATTGTATTTATCATGAATAGATTCAGAAAATACTTAGAAGGGATTAAATTTTTGTTCTTCAATATTCAGAGGAAAATATTAATAATCTGCTAAGATCCACAATTCTATCTCTTTCTTAGAGAATACTACTTAAAATAATGTTCAAAGTTGGAAAATATGATAAAAAGATATGAAATAAAACCTAAAATTGGATATTTATATGTTCTCAGGTACGGAGGATTTAAAAATCAAAATTAGAAAAACCCCATACAAGTTAATGGTCAGGACGGCGGTCCATCGCATGGGCCATCACTGATGGTCCTGGAATGTAAGGTTCTGTGTAGGGCTGACGGTCATACTGGCAGATCGTCTCTGGACTAGTGATCTATCGGATGGTCTGTGATTGGATCTTCTGGAAGCCTGAGTTCTGGTTAATCCTAGCGGCCAAGTTAGCCGTCCGTCGAAAGATTGACGGTCTGCCATTTAGACCGTCGCATGAGTTCTTCACTTGGAGCATTTTTTTAACTCTGACGGTCACTCCAGCGGTCCATCGCATGTCTAACGGTCTGCCAGTTGGACTACAAAAAAGATGTAAAATATTCTGTCAAAGACCGAGACATCATGATTGCGATCAATATATCGCGTCTGAGACACTCGCATCTGCCCGATCAGTCGCGTAAACATCTTTTGGTTTGCAAAAGTAAGTGCACCAGATGAGACATAGATAATTCCAAGTCTCCATGGACCCCTCGAGATTCATCCGGTGTCCTGTGAATGCAAATAAATTATGATATCCTATTAAATTACATGCTTTGACTCAATGTCGATATCCAATTTTTGAAAAAAACATAATCTTAACAAAGTTGACCCCTAAAATTCAATTTCACAACTTTTCAAACCGAGGGTCAAAATAAGATATAAAAATTATAAAATTACACCAATCATGTTACCATCCCAAAATCGACATTCTGAATCTCCTGGCATAGTTTATTTTGCCATCTGATGCACAAAACAATAAATATTGATCGGAGTCAACTGTAAGGCTTTTCAAGCCACCGAAAACTACAAACTTGCACAAATCACACCAAGTTGCATTGGAAATCATGTCAAACATCTCCACACCCCAAAAATATAATAAAACAATCACAGAGAGGGATAAATGGTCAAATCATACATAAAATATTTTACCTAAATCATCAAAAATCAGGTCGTTACACGTTGATTTTAAAGACTACTGAAATCTCCTACATCCTTATCTTTATGAATTTTGAGATACTTTAAATTCTTTCATTGTATTCTTTATGTAAGGCTTATATTCGTGACCTCTAGACCTGGGTTGTTGTTTCATTTGGACCTCTCTATCTATATATTATGAGGCAGTTTGGGTTTACTTTTACTATCTGTGTTTTTCCGCTTCTTAGGTAGGGTATAGGCTTACTTGTCACGGTGGGTGTGATAAGTGGCATAATGATCCCAATTTTGATTCATGACATTAACACATTTAGTTTTTGTCAATCATTTTTGTAATAATTTATGTTCGCTAGATTAGATGAAAATAAAAAAAAATCATAAGCACCATGAAAGCTTCATCAACTTTTAAAATATGTAATAGAAAAAGCAATATTAAACATCAAAATGTTTTAAATATTAATAATGTTATGTGATTGTGTATGACCATAACTTGTGTATGACCATAACTCCTATATGTAATTCCCACCATTATGTGTGGGAACATCTCCATTACCTCCCCATTAATTTTCATACCTTCATATTGTTTTCCCTTATTGATTAAGGTTTAATGTCATATTATGAAATCCATTAATATTCCGTAGTGTAACCCTATAAATAGAGGTATTGAGAATCATATTGTAAATACTTTAACCCTAGAAAGAAATAAGAAAGTTATCTTATAATATTGTTTCTCTTTTCTTCTATATTATTATTCTCCTTCTTAATTTAAAATAAGTTATCATCATGATGCACTATATTCTTTTTCATTATCTACTAAATAAGACCTAAAGGTTTGGTATGAATCTCATCATTTTTATAACTGAATTAAGGAATAGAAAGTGAGGTATGTTTTTTATTACTAAATCTTTGTTAGTTTGTCTATATCATTTAACGTTTTATGCTTCATATTACCTAAATTATTTAAGGTTTTTTCAGACTCTTGATAATTTGATTTGCATAAATTTGGATAGAATCATTCACTAATTAATTAGTAAATAATTAATATGCTAAATAATAGAACATCAAAGTTGCACATGCTACTGTTACAAATTCATGCTACTGACAACATTTATAGTATTTATTTTATATTAGCTGATTCTGATTAGTTTTGAATTATGGAGATTTACAAATTAAGTAGTAATATTTAAAAGAATCATGGGTAAGTTTTGTTGCATCTTGAGCTATCATGTCATTGGTTGAGGGAAGAGGATGGAGTCAAGTCTCATCGTATCAAAAAGGTTAAGTCATCGGGTTAAAGTCCTGGTGGCATCATGAAGATAAGATGTTGGGTTCAAATCTCATGATATTATGACCTCACACATCATCAATATCATCAACTCATCATCATAAATATGATCTCAATATCACCATCAATACCATCAATAAAAAATAATAAAAAAATAAAAATAAAAATAAAAATAATAAAACACCATCAATATAGATGTAAGATACAGTCAATAATTATAAGTAATGGCTAAAGGCGAATCGTAAACAACCAACTGAAATCAGATTAAAGCAATAACGATCGAAACATAACTTACAATTAATGACAACCAAGTAATACATTCGATAATCAACAAGCTCATCATTTTAAATAAATAACTAATATTCACCAACACGTGAAATTTCAAGTATGCCGAAGGTCAATTCACAACTTACTAAATGAGTATTATCAACCTAATCATCAATCACAAATATTTCTGAAGATCAATGAATTAATTATCTATTTTAGAAGTGCACATTCCACCAGGATTGATACCTACACTCTAATTCATCATTCTATTTTATTCACTAATCTAATTTTCTTTTATTCATTTATGAAACTAATAATTCAGTTAATAACATGTAACCTATATACTCAAATCATCACTAAGTTCAAGACACTATCCCTTTTAGTCGATCATTCAATCATTCAGCTCTATTCAACTTACAACTCTTGCTAGAGTTATACACCTTTACACATCTTACTTTCTATCACTTAGCAAATTTCGACTTTAGGTTCTTAAGTTATATCAGCATCTCCTCTTATCATAATCAATCCTCCTAGCTATCTTTTAGCAAGAATATATCATACTTTAAATATACATAATATCAGGTTAACCCTTTTTAAGGTATTGAAGACTAGCTCTATATATTAGAAGGTCACCTAATTCTTTTATTATTATTCATATTCATATATTAAACTCAATAAGTCATCTAGTAAGTCATACAAATGCAAACACCCATTAAGTGTTCCACACAAAATATAATAATAAGATAATTATATTTGTATTATATATTATTTACAAGTTTTATTCATCCAAACTTCGTGCCCCTAGGAGTAGACATGAAATCTTCCATCAACTACAGTTATTAAATGCAACTAATTCAAGTCTACTATACATTAAATCATTGTCTACCTCGACTAAAGAACTTAGAACAAGCAATCCACACCATGGTTGCTTTTTTCTTTCTTTCATGCCTCCGTTAGCCCAATCATCTAAAAATCAAATAATACATACGTAATTACTCTTTGAATAACTACTTTGAAAATTTAACCCATTAATTCTATCCCTATTCATAATCTAAATCATTACCCAATGTTAATTAGCCCTTAACTAGTTCTATCATACTCAACTCATCTTCATTAATGGAGTTCTAAAGCTAAAGATTGCATTTTTAAAGAATTCAAGGTTACCAAATCAAATAGCATATTTTAGATTACTAATTCATGCTAGGAAGCGTTGATTAACAATCTAAAACTAATTATAGGTGATATTAACTCAATCCATAAATTTTTTTTAAAAATCTCATAAACTTAGGGTTCAAATCTCCAAAAATTCCAACATAAAAGAATGTTATAATAATTTTAAGATGTTAAAGAATTGAAATATAAAAAATATAATGAAAGAACTTATCTTAACGAAGACATTTGACCCTAGAAATAAAAAATTGCCCCTCCCTCAAGGCTATGGGACAAAGTTGTTGAGTTAAAATACATAAACCCATTAAAAATAGCCTTAAGTACTCCCAGTTACATTTGCAGTGATTTCACTGTGGCAATTAAGTTCTTAGCACAGACAGTATTGAAAAAAAGGCCATAACCGTTTACTCAGAAAGCAGATGAATAAATGGATGGATGTGTTGGAAAAAAGACTCGGAGATATTTTATTTGGTGGGTATCGGGATCCACAACCATTTATATTCTAGGAGTTATGTTCTTTTGAAACTGACCCTAGTTTAAACTTAGCTTGAAACTCCATTGGTAAGAACACTTCCAACTTAATTTTATGATAGGGATGTTGTATGACCTTACTATATGTCCAATGCACTCCCATACTAAAGAATTAATCCTATAACTTATGGTGAAAGAGGTGATTATGCTTTTACCACAGATACTTTCAGTAATGAGCGAATGGATGGTTACATTTTTTTACTCATAATCTTTTTTAAATAATTCTTTTGAACATAGATGACACATGTACTAATTTAACCGGTCATTTTGTGACATCACCACGAGTATTCTACACACATTTTTTATTGTTGTTTGATTATCAAAAAAGTATTTAATAGGTAGACATTTTGAGTGGTTTAAGTGTTTAATAGGTACAAGGTTATGTCAAGGTGTCTAAGTGAATTATTCAGAAAACTTTAAGAGGCAGTAGATGACTTAAGCCAAATTCTTACCATCAATTTAGTATAAAAGGTATATATTGGACATACGGTTGTGGTGAGACCTAATTTGATAGATTTTATAAATCTTCCATAAAAAAAAAAATAACAAAAAAGTTAAATGCACTTGGCTTTTCAACGCGATGGTGGGGCGAGTCATATCATATCAATCTACGTACCTATTTTAAAAGCATGAATAATTTTTGCTAAATATTGAACGACCAAAATATCCCTTAAATATTGAATGACTTTTATACCCTTAGTTAACACGCCCTTGATTATTTATGTTAACTAAGGACACAATATTCCATAAAATGGCAAAAATGTATTATCCTACTTATATTTGTGCTAACAATTTCTCAATATATACATGTCTATCCTATTTTGTCTCCTTAAAATTTTCATTCAGAAATTAACTTGGACTCTAAATTTGAGTAGGTATGATTTATTTATATTAATTAAATGAGTTTTTAGAAATCATAGTTTAGTGACGTAGCTTGCTTGACATTACAATTGTACTGACTCCAAAACGAGATCAAACTAGTTTTACACAATTAGAAATATGTGAGAAATAATATTAGAAATAACAATGATTTAGCCTAATTATTTGTTTTAGGTAATTTTATAAATACTATATTAAATTTTTAATTAGCTTATATTTAGGATTTTGAATCCAGTGGAATATAAATTTATCAATTCCGTTCAAATTCTACTTGGATTTTGAAAGGAACTTTCCAAAATCATTGTCTAAGCATGGTTATCAACCCACAAAATTCTTTATGTGATAAAATTAGGACTTGGATTTGATTTTGGTTAGGAGTCTTCTATTTAAAAACAAAAAAAATAAAAGAACGACAATAACCTTTTCTTAATTGTTGTTCTCTGTCTTCTAATTTAGAGAGCTTTATTTTATTTCTATCATGATATTTAATTTACTTGTAGATGCATTAATTATTTGGGAATCTTGAAGATCGATGGAATCACATGACGACTTTTTGGATGAGGATTAACTTTTAGAGCTCTTGCTCTTCTTAACTCCTTTAAATGCACTAAAGTTGAAGAATTTCTTCAAACACATATGGAGGTATTTTTCTGCCATTATTATTAGTAGGAACTCCGTATTTATGTTATATTTAAAGCATTGAAGTTGAAGAATTGCTGCGCTTTTGTTGCTTTTTTTAAAACAGGAAGTCTTGGAGTAACTGGTAAAGTTGTTTTATGTGATGAGGAGGTCATATAATCAAGCCTTGGAAACAGCCTTTGGCAGAAATGTTAGGTAAGGCTGCGTACAATATGCTATTGTGCTAGGGCCCTTTCCCGAACCCTACGCATAATGGGAGCTTTAATACACCAAACTACCTTTTTTCTTATTGAAGTTGAAGAGTTGATTAGTGTTGTTAGCCTAATTCGTAGCCTTTGTTTATCCAAAATATGTTCGTACTATTTTAAATATTGTTTATTCATGTTTTTCTTTTCTATTATTAGCATGGCGATGATCAATTTATTAAGCCCAACTATTTAAACAAATTTATTTCCATAGATCTGAGATGCACAAATTGTTCCGTATAAAATTATATATAAGACAATAAATATACAACTGAATATAGCATTACCAAAAAAAAAAAGTGATAAATTTCATTAGAAATGTAATGATCTAAATTTATGAATTGTTCACTTCTATGTGTTTTGGCTATTTTTTCCTTCCTTGTAGTTGCTATATGTGATTTTGAGGTTTGGGATGGTTGACACGGCTCCCGATGCAATCGAGAATGAGTTATGTGAGTTTGTGATTCTTAGGGGCTTGAGAAGACATATAATAGACTTTGATTAATAATTATTGTTCTGAGTGTCGCATGGCAAAATGGACTGTGCCAGTAGATTCGAAATGTCAAATTTGGGTTACTAACAGTGTTTTTTAGATTTGGGACTTTTATTTCTCATTCCGACCCTTGATTTAGAAAATAGTGAAGAGGGGTTCCGAAGGTTATTTTCTGAAAACAACCTTTTTTTAAAATTCAACATCGTCATTGCGTTCGAAATGTCAAAATTAGCCTAGTAACATATATGGCTTACTTCTGTTGGATCCTAAACAAATTTTGAGGTTCTATTCGAAAAATTTGAAACCATGCAACATCGGCTGGCGCACAGTTGATATCTAGTTTGTGGATCCTTCTTCGTGAATGTGGGCCCCTGACTACAAATCTAGAGAAGGAAATCATCCTTCATCACAATCGCAAGGTGGTTGTAATGATTGGAAAGGGCAGTAGAGTCTTCCTTCGCGAACGTAAAGACTTGATTCATCAACCTTCGCGACTGAGAAGTCTTGGCTGTGAACATGGAGGCCAATATTTTGGCTGGTCAAACTTTGATCCTCAAGGCCATGAGGTGGGGTCTGCGATCATGAGGTACTATTCACTAGACTATATATACGTCAATTTTCACATTTTTCTCTATTATTGAACCTTTAAGCTTTAAATTTGAGCAATTTTTGAGGGTTTCTACACCATTTGTGCTTGGGTAAGCTTCAAAACATTATTATCCATTATTTCTCATCGATTATATCCTCAAAAATAAATTTACATCATGATTTCAAAATAAAAAATTACGATTTTTACTGGTAAAGTTTAGAAAGGATTTTTCTTCAATTTGGACCTTGTTTTAAACCCGTTTTTGCGTGGTTTTTCTCTTGTAGACTCCTACAACCTTAAGAAATGTATTTTCAAAATAAAATTTTGATCTTACTCCTTGTATTTTTGAACTCATTTTTCAAACCTATTTTGGACCCAAATTGGATAATATGGATATTCTTATTTATTTTATTTGACGTGTAGATACTATATTCGAATGTGATAGTTGATTTTGAGGATTTTTGCAAGGGGAAGGCTCCGTGTTACAATATTTTAGGCTGAAATTTCATCGTTTTAAGGTAGGTTATGCTTAACTTTTCAGATTAAGGTGGGTAGTTATTAAATGAATAAAGTAAGCTATGGGTTGGGAAAAATGACTATGAAGTTTATATTTTGAGATTATCTTTATTATTGTGTCCCCGTGTAGGGACATATATTTTGTTGTGGTTGATTTGTGATATCTAATATTGTGTGTTGCCTGTATGGGGGCTTTATTTGACCTCATTGGCCTTATCTATGCATTAGAATACTTTATTCTAGATATAATGTCCATGCGGGGGTGTATTTTGCTAATGTAGGTTTAATGGAGCATTGACTTCTTTTATCATGATAAAAATACCCAAGTTAGGAGTTGATATGACATTAAAGATGTCTTATATACATATTTATTCTGATGTTGCCTAATTGGAGTAGATGATCATAAATTGTGGATATATTAAGTTGATTTATATCCATGTTGGATCGATTGTATATCATCATATTGTGTTGATTGTAAGCATTGAATCCTCATTCCATACATATACATTCATGAGATATTGGTACTACTAAGGAACACTATTTTTGAAAGAAAATGAGACATTTTATGAAAATCCTCTCTGTGGACACGAGCTACAAAAGAGAGATAAGTTGAGATTGAGATATAGTATATGTATTGTGAACCCTCCATGATTCCTACCTGGTAGTTACAAACTTGGTGGGTGTGTAGAAAAAGTCATGCGTTGACTTTCATTATTCATCTCATCTAAATTAGATTGCATTACACTTGCATACATATTTTGCTTGTTTTCATTAGGTTTTTTTAAATTGTGCCTATTATCCTTATATATATGTGTGTGTATTATTTCTATTTTTTATGTATTTATATATTAGAACTATTAGTAGAGACAGTGTGAGCTATCATTTGAATTATTTTTGCTTGTAGGTGATGTGCTCATAATATATTTTACTTATCTTATTTCTTACTTTGCCCAGTTGGCCTACGATACCTAATGAGTACTAGTGGATCGTATTCACCCCTTCTATGCTCTTTTGGTGCAAATACTAGCTTGAGTATGACTCATGGTCGTTCATCATGCTTTTTAGAGATTGTGATCGAGGTACTGGGTTGCTCTAGGGATCAAAGTCAACTTTTGGACCCCTTCTGACCTTATTATGTCCTTACTTATTTTTGAAGAAAGACTTTCTAATTTACTTATATTCAGATAATGTATTAAATGCTCTACACTTTGACACCACTTCTTAGGATTTTTATGTTGATTTTTATTTTATTTGTGGCTAGTGTTGGTTTGAATTTTCTCTAAAAGTCTTTCCTTAGTTATTTTCATGTTTCCTTTATCAGTTTGAGTGATTGAATTACTTATCAAAGCCGGGTCACGATAAGTGACACTATGACCTAGTTTTTAGATCATAAAAAATTGATATCAGAGCAGCCATGTTCAATATTCTCATAAGTATAAGAGCAGGATGTCTAGTTGAGTCTCGCAAATCAGTATGTATATGTCCGTATCTATCTTTACGAGGCTATAAAATATCTTTAGGAAAAACTTCTATATTTTTATTCTTAGTAATACGGTTGTTTTTACCTAATATTTTAAGTTGTATTACATTCTTTATGTGTAGATGGTAAAGATTAGATCTCGTGAGGCTAGAGATGTTGAGCCAACACTCAAGGATAAAGCCTAGACTATAGGGAGAGACAAGGGTTGAGGATGGACCCATGGTAGATAATGGGCATGGGGATCTTCCCCTATCAGAGGTAGTGCTATGACGACCTCCCTTGAGCTCGAGGTTAAACATGCAGGAGATGCAGGGCCAAAGTAGGTCCCATAAGATTCGGTTTCTACCCTTTTTCTAGAGGGTCTATTGATTCAGTTATTGACTTATTTGGACGTATTCCCTCGAGAGTATTAAGTGTTCCTTCAATTCTGAGTATTATACCACTATTAGTGTCGACGTTTGTTTATGGTATTCCTTAGACTTTGATATGGTTTTGCATGACATCTGCTTATAGTATTCCTCAGAATTCACATGGTGATCCACCTTCTTTTCCAGTATCTGATAATGATGTTCCTAGTTTAGGGTACAAGTTTCATCTATAGTACCCTCACTTATGGATTCACAGTTTGTCAGACTTACTATTCCTCTAGATGCTTCGGGTATAGTTCTGTCTTTTGATGATCAAAAGTGGTTTACTCACTTAGGTCTGCCAAGTTCAATAGTGGTATTGGCGAGGATGACTATGTGTTTTTGGTTGATTTTAGGAGAAGTTACATAATCTTTGATCCCTTGAGTCTTACAGAGTTGATTATACTACCTATCAGTTGACGAATGTGGCTAGAAATTGGTGGAGGTCATATTTTAGCTATAGAATTTTATGTTTGCTTGTATGTCTTGGACTCAATTTTTTGAGGCCTTCTTAGAGATATTTGTATGGATGCTGAATTTGATCACTTGTAGTAGTGCTCTATGACTATTTCTAGGTATGAGACTCATTTTCACACTTTATCTAGATATTCAGCCAATAGCATCTCTACCAAGTATGAGCGAATTCGGAAGTTTGTGAAGGGATTGGATGGTACTTATCAGTT
Source organism: Capsicum annuum (assembly GCF_002878395.1). Classification (NCBI taxonomy): domain Eukaryota; kingdom Viridiplantae; phylum Streptophyta; class Magnoliopsida; order Solanales; family Solanaceae; genus Capsicum; species Capsicum annuum. The sequence goes on from NW_025862277.1 coordinate 599,477, forward strand.
GGCTACAACTCAGATTGTAGTTTTAGGGGTTTTTTCTAGAACATTATTTAGCATACCAAGATGATGGAGTCTATTATATAGGCTACTCTAAAAAGCTCCAAGAAAGTGCGTCGTCATGGTGAGTTTAGTAGACATGCCTCCCGAGGTATAAATTTCTTTAGTAAATTTTTTTGTAGTTTTTCATGGTAGTCTGGTTTAGGCTGCTTTACAGGGATCAAGTGGTAGACCTTCTAGTTTACCAATTTTAGGTAGCTAGACATCGATCCAAGGTGGTCGTTCTATTTAAATTAGGCCTCCTTAGATTGAGTCGAGCCATAGAGGATGTTTTGCATGTTATGAGTTCATACATATGGCCAAGGATTGTCCTTAACATATTTCTAAACCTACTCCTATATCTATAGTGAGAGGTGTTTGTAGAGTAGTAGAGGTGTAGCTAAAGGTGTTCGATATAGAGGTAGAGGTGTTGGTGGAGGTGATTGCGAGATTATTTAATCCTAGAGCAGACGTGGTCAATGCTATGTTATATATTGTAGAACTAAGACATAGGCCTCTGATTCTATTATTGTAGGTATCATCCCAATTTTCTATAGATCTGCTTCTGTGTTATTTGACCCCAGATCTATATTCTTCTATATGTCTACATATTTTGCTTCTATTTTTGATGTTGCATGTAAGCCTCTTACTATTCCTTTTCATATTTCTATCCTCATATGATACTTTTATTGGTGGATCAGGTATACTGATCTTGATGGTTATCTTTGTGGGTGTGAGACTTGGGTAGACTTGATTGTCCTTGATATGATTGATTTTGATGTTATCTTGAGTATGAATTGGTTAGCTTCTTATCATGCTATTTTGGACTGTCATGCCAAGATTGTGACCTTAGCTACGTCGAGAGTGCTAAGGTTAGCTTGAAAGGGTATGCTTAATTCGGGTTTGAAGAGTGTTATTTATTTTTTGCGTGCTCATCACATGATAGATAGAGGGTGTTTGTCTTATTTAGCTCATATCAGTGATGCTAGCATTCTCTTATCACCTCCTATAGATCCTATTAGAGTTGTTCATGAGTTTATTAATGTGTTTTCTATGGATTTTCCTAGTATGCCTCTAGATCGTGATTCCATTCCTCACTATAGGATGACCCCAACTGAGTTGAAGGAGTTTAAGGAGCAGTTGCAAGATTTATTGAGTAAGGGGATTATTAGACCTAGTGTATCCCTTTGGGGTACGCCTGTATTTTTTTCGGAAGAAGTAAAATTGTTCTATGCATATGGGTATTGATTATAGACAGTTGAATAAAGTGTCAGTTAAGAACAAGTATCCTTTTTCTTGCATTGATAATCTATTTGACTAGCTTTAGGGTGCTTTGATTTTTTCTAAGATTGATTTGAGATCCGAGTATAACCAATTGAAAATTAGAACTTCAGATATCCCATAGATGACTTTTAGACTCGACGGTCATTATGAGTTCTTGGTTATATCTTTTGGATTGACCAATGCCCCATTAACATTTATGGAGTTGATTAACTAGGTGTTTTGACCATATTTCAACTCCTTTATGATTGTATTTATAAATTACATCTTGGCTTATTCCAAGAGTTAGTCCGACCATGTGAAGCACTTAAGGATTGTACTTCAAAGGTTATGTGAGGAGAAATTTTATGTGAAGTTTTCGAAGTGTGAGTTTTGGTTAGATTCTCTCTCTTTATTGGGTCATCTGCTGACTAAAGATAATATTATGGTGATTCATGATTTGGATAGACCGATTTATCCTATTGAGATTTAGAGTTTTATTAGTTTGATGGGTTATTATCGGCATTTTGTAGAGGGCTTCTCATCTATTGCAGCTCATTTGACCAAGTTGACTCAGAAAAGGGTGGGTTTTTAATGGTTGAATATGTGTGAGAAGAGCTTCTATAAGCTAAAAGAATTGTTAACTTTGGCTCCTGTCTTGACTTTACCCAAGGAGCGTGTAGTTTTTACCATATTTTGTGGTGCTTTTGGTGTTTTTTTAGGTGCGGTGTTGATGTAGGAGGGCAAGGTGATTGCTTATGTCTCTTGTCAGTTGAAGCCGCATGAGAGAAATTACTCTACCTATGATTTATAGTTGACAAATGTAGTGTTTGTATTGAATTAGTGGCATCATTACTTATATAGAGTTCCTTGTGAGATTTTTCCAGACTATCGTAGCCTTCAGTACTTCTTTTGACATCGAAATCTTAATATCCAACAGCGGTGTTGGCTTGAGTTACTTAAGGATTATGACCTCATTATTTTGTATCATTCGAGAAAGGCTAATATAATTGTAGATTCCTTAAGCCAAAAATCAACTAGTATGGGGATTTTAGCTCATCTTTTGACGAAAGAGTGACCTTTAGCTTTAGAGGTTCAGTCTTTAGCTAACCAAATAGTTAGGATTAATATTTTGACACCTGGGCATGTTTTAGACTTTGTTGATGCTATATCTTTCTTGACGAAGTAGATTTGATCCCACTAGTTCGATGATGATAATTTAGGGTGATTCGGGATAAGGTGTTGAGTAGTGAGGCTAAGGAAGACTCTCTTTATTCTAATAGTATGTTAAGGATTGGTGGTTGAGTTTGAGTGTCCAGAGTCATATATTGGGTGAGATTGATTTTGTATGAGGCATATTATTTTGGATATTATATCAACCCAGGTTTGACCAAGATGTTTCGAGATTTACAGCAGCTACGGTGGTGGGGTGGTATAAATAAGAATGTGGTGGATTTTGTAGCTTGTTGCTTGTGTTGTTGGCATGTGAAGGTCGAGTATCAAAGACTGGGTAGTTTGCTTAAGTGGTTACCCATTCTTGAGTGGAAGGAAGAGTGGATCACTATGGACTTCTTGACTGGGTTGCCTCGTACTTCTGATGGTTTTGACAGTATTTATGTCATTATAGATCGATTGACCAAATCATCCTAATTCTTCCTTATTTAGATTTCATCCAATGCGGAGAAGTCAACCCTTATTTATGTTTGTGAGATAGTTTGTCTTTATGGGGTATCCATGTCTATTATATCCAACAGAGGCTTAGTGTTCTCTTCTACCTTTTGGTAGACATTTCAAGAGGATTTGGGTACTCGGGTTGACCTTAACACAACTTTCCATCCCCAGAATGATGGTTAGTCAGAGCGAACTATTTAAGTTTTGGATGATATTCTTTGCCTCATATGTTATGGACTTTAGAAGTCAGTGGAAGCAACACTTGGATGTGGCAAAGTTCACTTATAATAATAGCTACCATTCGAGTATTAAGATATTCACTTTTGAGGCATTGTATGGGAGGCATTATCGATCTCCTATTGGTTGGTTTGAGACTTCAAAGGTTAGACCTCGTGGTACCAACTTTCTTAGTGAGTCTTTGATAGAGTTCGGGTGATTTAGGATAGGCTTTGGGCATCCAGAGTAGGCAAAAAGAGTTATGCGGACCATAGGCTTTGTGCCTTGAAGTTTGGGATTGGTGATCGAGTCTTCCTTTATGTGTCACCCATGAAGGGCGAGATGAGATTTGGGAATAGTTGCAAGCTTAGCCCCAAGTGTATTAAACCTTTTGAGACTCTTTGGACAGTTAGGGAGGTTACTTATGCGTTGGCCTTACCTCCAGACTTTTAGCCATTCATTAGTTTTTCATGTATTTATGCTTCAACGCTATATTCTGGATAAGTCTCATGTTCTTCATTGGGATTCCGTTAAGTTGGATAAGAATTTAACCTTTTTTGAGGTACGTGACATATGACATAACATTAAACCATATTCTAATAACTTTAAGTTATGAGTGGAAGCTGATCTTGTTTATAATAGTATATATAAGAAATAACAAGTCTAAAATTGATCAACATTAACTGAAAACAATCCAATATTTAAATTAAACTAAAATACTAATAAGTCTAGATAGGTCTCTAACAATACTGAAGAGTCACTGGGATAGACTCCCAGTTGACTCGAAGTCATAAGCTACTAAACTAAATAAAGTCTGAATATTGGGAAAAATATGAAATCATTGTCCTTGAAACATGAGAATTCACGACTAAAATAGAGTAGGCACTAGTGACCGCATTTAATCATAGGATGAGGATGAGTACCAAGACCTACATAATAATATGATATAACCGAAAATAATCATAGGATGAGGATGAGTATCAAGACCTACATAATAATATGATACAACACAAAAACTATGTGTTCAGTACGATAGTGTACTGAGTATGTGAGAGATTTACAGAACATGTAAAAATGTAGAAATCATGTGATGAGAAAGGGTATGAATAAAAGTATCTAAAGAATCATCAATTTTCATAAATAAAGTTGAAATAATAATATCATATATGTTAAGAGTACAAAACATAATTTGAAAAATCTAGTGAGCCATATATACTTGAGTTACTAAAACTGATTTACTGTGGGAGTTCTCTTAACCAACATATCCCATTTGAGTAAACCTGAAGCCCAATATGTAGACCTTATTGGGAGGGTGTTCAATACCTTTCTAGGGGTATAGAACCATGATTTGGCATGAATTCATTCATAAGACATTTTGGGAGAAAAAGTCAATGTCAAGTAGCAAAGACTCCTTGTAACCTACCATGGCATGTAGTTTAGAAATTTGGGTTTGTCTGAAGCATACATTCCCTCGGTGCTAAATACTACTCCCAAAACTATACTAATTCTCATATTGTATAAGTTTTATTGTTAAATAAGCATAAAGTAGTTTGTAAGTACAACGACCTTCTCCATTATTTTTGTGTAGTCTTGCGTGCAAAAATTAGGGTTAAGATTCTCCCCAAATAAAGAGTTAAGACATTTTAGACTAGGCTAGTCTTGGATAAAATCGAAGTGTTTCATTGTCTAGGACAATTTAGCAATAAATAAGTTAATGTCTAATTGATCTGAGATCATTTTTTGATTTCCAAGACTTTAAAGAACCCATAAAAACTTTCAAAAGTGAATTAGGAATAGCAGAACTTCGGATATCATTATTGGCGTAAAAAGGTTAGTTTGAGATGTAAATATGAAAAAAATTTTTAGGGTAGTTGGAAATTCTGCCTCTACCTAGACCACTATAGCATGAGGTAGGCCACTACCACTAACCCACAATAGCAAAAATCAAAGTTAGTTAATCCCGCCATAGCGGGCGAATCTTGCTATAGTAGGAATTGTCCCCCTATATTGGGACAAATGTTGTTCAAGGTATATAAAGAATCACCAATTTTCATGAATAATAAAGGTGGTAAAACATTGGTTTGGGATAAGGTTGACAGACAATAGTTGTCTGGGGTATTTGGTAGATAGACTGAGCTCGTCCCTATAGGTCATGGATAGTGGTTGGCCATAAGATCCTTAGCATGTATGTAATGATATTGGTGAGTTTAACAATTCTCTAAGTGAATCAAGTTATGATGTTGTTGATATATTGGGTTCCTTGAGTGAATCAATTGATATTATTGTTGTAATATGGGTCCATTAGTGATCTGGGCTATTGGCATATTCAAATTTGTAACTAATTGTTGTAGTCTGTTGAAAAGAGTAATTGCACCAACATTTCGTTTATTGTGTTAGTGATGGCTTGAATTGGTGAATTGTCTATATTGACTTATACTTGTCTAGATTTACTGGGGATTGTGGAAGACTAAGTGAAGGTATATTTGAACAAAGGTAAAATTGTTACGTGTTTCATGATTGTACTTGTTCATAAAGTATTGGTTATTTGTACATTTTTATTATTTTGGGTTAGACGGTCACCCTGCCAGTACATAGTGGCTTTGTATTGATACTACCTGTGCTCTTCTTTTTGTTGAGTACAGAACATCTTTTAGCATTTACATCAAGACTTTAGCTTTAGTTTGTGATTCTCTTTTACTCAAGGGTATGCATATCTTTTGGGTAGCATGGGCCATCTCACATATAGATCTTGTCTATTTATTTTGGACATAGACATTTCCTTTATTCTGTTTTCAGGTGTAGCCCATTGTTTGATATTGTTAGGTGATTTTAATACAATGATTCTCAGTTCTTGGGGGTATTATTGAAAATTAGTATGTTTCTGTACTTATTTAATTATTAGAACATTTCAAGATATTGTTCATTAATGGGATTGCCTTTTTTTTAGAATCTGTTAAGTGGGTAATAATTGGATATTTGAGGGTAAATTGTTCTCCCTCCAGAGGGATAGTGTGGGTGCACTTGCGAAAGGTTTGGGTCGTGACTATAAGTCTCAAAACCAATCATGCTTTTGTTTTTGTAACATGTCCATAAACTAATTCATGATATCCGTACAAGTCTGAGAATATGTGATTGAATCATGTCAAATTGTTTAGATTTTACTAAAATCATGTAATGTTTTATAAATCATAAGATTTCATGTCAAATTTAACTACTTGTAAATCATAATTCCAAGCATGTGAATTGATTCTTAAATAAACTATAAAATTCATGAATTCTCGTAAGAACGTGTGAATAACTCCATAAAGAGGTATAAAATTCAAGATCATAAAGATTTAGTATGAACCCTAGTTATTAAGCTCATAAATAGTTTAGAAAAGTAAAGTTTTTGGGCACAAGGACCAAAGGAAATCTTTGTTGAAACCCCACATACCTGAACTTGATGATTTCTTGACGTAGAGCCTTGGATTTTGAAATTTTGGGAAGAAAACCCTTTCTAGAGTTTCTTGAGAAAAATGAAGAGAAATGACATTCGGTTTTCTTAAAGTGTTGAGGGAATGTGAATATTAGCGGTTTAGTAGACTAAATTACCTTTAGAAAAATGAAAAAAAGGAGAAAACTTCACGTCGTGGATCCACAACATGGCATGGCTCCAACCTGTCACCTAAGAAGTGTGGCAGCCAACACACCAAGGCAACAATGTGGTACGTTATTAATGTAGTGGTCCTCTGTTTTGGGGCCTTATCTCAAGCCATGGTTTCATGGCATGGCACCGAAGTGGATCCATTATATTTTGGAAATATTTTTAACCCAAAACTCATATTTAAGACCCCAAAACACCAGCTAATTGATCTGTATCCCTTCCTAACCATCAAACAACCTTGAAATAACTTCAAAACTTTATGAGAGCTACCATGTTCATGCTAGAACTTGCAGGACATTACAAAACTGAAAACGACATTCCGGACTCAATGGAACCACCAAAACTCTAAGCAGAGGTCTCTTAGAGAAATGTTGATCAAAGTCAAATATTAGTCTTAAACTTCCAACTTTCTATCCAACTACTCAAAATCCATCCGAACGCATCGGTAGCCAAATCGAAGGTCCAACAAACTAAAAATCACACTTTTTGGGTAAGGAAATTGTCAACCTCATTATCATCAATGTTGACTTTGGTCAATCATACCAACTTTCAAACCTTTAAAAATTAAAAACTAGCATAACTATCATCCAACCACCTCAAAAGCTATGTCGCATATACCCAAAGACTACAAATAATAGAAAATAACTATAAATAGGGGTAAAATGCTCAAAATACTTAATAAACAAAAACAAGCATAAGGATTGTTACAAAGGTTGTGTTTGATATAAGAAAATATAGAAAATATTTTATCATGAAAATAAATTATTTTCTAGATCAATTTCAAAGTTGTCTCGTGATATAATATGGATGATATGATTAGAATATAATGGTTGTTTAATGCACTTGAATTCTAATGGTTTATAGGGATAAGTATTCGTTAATACAATTGAGGTAAAGTACGAATATAATTGTAAGAACACCATAGTTATGAGTTTTTCCTTTTTATGTGTTTTGACCATTTTTCCCTTCTCCGAAATTGTTACAGGTTATTTATGAGTTGTAGGGATGGTTGGAACGTTCCCCCATGCATTTGGGAAAGTTTGAGACCTTTTAAGGCTTTAAAAGCAGTTTCACTTCGAGCAACATATTGAATTTTGGGCGCTGGATGACAAATTGAATAGTTCCATTAGATTGATATTTTAATTTTGGGTTAGTAGCGGGGTTGGTCTAGGTTTGGAACCTTTATTTTAAATTTCAACCCTTATTTCAAAAGCTAGTGAAATAGCCTTAAAGGGGTCCTGAGGACTAATTTGTATTAAATGACCCCTTTTTGAAAATCTAATATTGTCATTGAGTTTGAAACATAGAAAATATCCTAGTAGCATATATAGTTTAGTTTTTTAGGTTCCAAATGAATCCTAAGGGTCCATTCAGAGACTTTGAGGTTTAAGTTTTAGCCTAGTAGCACATATGGTTTAGTTTTGTGGTCCTAAATGAATCCTAAGGGATTATTTGGAGACTTTGAGGTTGAAGTTTTAGCTGGTACAATAGTTGATATCTGGTGCATCAGGCAATTCATTTGGTTTTTAGAGTCATTTTTTTATTTTGGATCTTTCGCTGCTAAAGATAGGTTTTTGGGCCTAAACTTTAGGCAGACAACCCCGAATGCCAATTTTAACAGCTTTACCATCTTTATAATGTTTATATTAGGATAGAAGGACCCTTGGTCTAGGCCTCGAGGCTTTTAGACATGTTTTGGGCTATTAAAGTTTGCCTAAAGTGGCCTCTTAGGTGTCAGGCCTACCTTTTATCGAAATGACCTCCAATGGAAATTTTAATGGCATTGTTGAGCCTAGAATGTTGAATTTAGTAAGGCAAAATAGTTTATTTGTGTTCACAAGATTCCAAATGAATATCGAGGGCCCAATCAGAATACTTCTAACTTGGAAAAATTGCTAGTGCATCATCACTATTACGATGAGGACCTCTATGATTGTAAGGGTCTACGACCTTGGTTGTTGTGATCATAAGGCTTGAGAGCTTATGTACACAATGAAGAAGGTCGTGATATTGGGCCAACTTGCTCATCATGATCGTGTGACTAGAATACCGCAATTATGATGGTCCCATTTATAGGATGCCACAGTCAAAAATAAGGGACCTCATAATAGCGATGAGGAAACCCATGTAAGTATATAAGGCATCCCCTTTATTTTCCATAACATTTTCCTAATTATTTCACATCATTAGAGACTTAAGAGCTTAAAGTTAGTATGGGAATTAATATTTGGTAATGGGATTAGATTGGGGACCTGATTAGAAGTATTTTATCATCAACATCTTGTGTGTTTCTAGTTAATTTCATCAATTAATTCTTTGATTTACTTTCTATTCTATGAATTATGTTGGGACTGATTAGAGGATACATTGAGCTCAGTTTTTGCCCAATTTTGGGGCAAATGACCCTTAGCTAAGAGGGTCGTTGTGACAATTTTAATTTTGTGATTTCACAAGCAAGCTCCACATAGAAGTTTTCATTTAATTTTTTACCCAAAATATTTATAAACAATATGGATATTTTATATTAATGCGTAGATCACTACACTGATAGGGTGGTGGTGGAAGGCTTCTCAAAGGGAAAAGCTCCATATGGAGGATATTTTAACATTTCAATGGGATCTAGGTAGGTTAGACTTACTTTCTTTTAGACTATGCATAATTATGATATTAGTGTAGTATTGTACTATCTATGGGTTTGTGCGTGTAACTCGGTTGTTATTTTAGCATTTATTGATTATTTAGCTAGGTAGAGACTTCAATAGAATTCAACTCCATCTTCCCTTATATTAGTTTATAATTAACCCTTAGAACTAGTTTTAGTACATTAGTAAATTGGGATGAGATTAAGAAGCCTTAGGTTGGATTTTTGGGACTATCAATGGTACCCACTTGTTATACCCCGAGCTTTCAAGTCTCTGTAGAACTTACAACTCACTCATCAAGCCATTAAGACTCCTTATGAGTCTTTTATTGTAGTCGTAACCAAGACAGTGTGGAATGATCAAAGTTTTTTGTCACTTAATGACTTGACCCTAAGAGTCGTCACTTTATGTTAAGGGTTGTATAGTGAGAGTCATAAGGTCAGCAGTATTGATTCTGTAAGGTTCTGTTCAAGCTACGAGAGGTTTTTACAAGTCATAATGAGATGTTACGAGTCCTAGGATATGACTTGTATCCAGACCAGTGCAGGCTTTCTTTATTTTTGCCAAACTTACAAGTTGTTAGGTCCTCTCATAACTAGATGGTACGAGTCGTGAGATGACTTGTGACAACTGATGGTCGAATTTCTTTAAGTTCAGTTAAGGGGCTCTTTGGTATTTTCTTCTCTTAAAACTTCCAACCCATGACTTATAACCCAAAGAAGCATTATTTTCCTCTCCCTTTAGTAGAATAACAATACTTCTTCTCCTTCTATCTTCAAGAACAACAAGATTAGGGTTTCTCTTATCAATTCATCTATCAAGTCTCAAAGTTCAAGTCCTCTTCACAAGTATAGCAATTCCAAGTATGAGGGGTTATTTGACAAGGATAATATTTTATCCTTTGCCCAAAAAGTTAAATGTCAAGTTGAATTTACAATTTTTTAATTAGGGTTCATGCCCAATTTCTCATCTTTTAAAGTATAACCTTATATTATGTTTGAAAGACTTAAGTGCAAAAGGGTTTTCCCCTTATTCATATTTTGAATTGCAAGGTGATTATGGTGATTTGAATGTTATTATTTATCTTGAATTTTGAGGTAAGTATTGAACATATATTTTTTCATAAGTTTTATGAGAGAAATTATGAATTTTAAGTCTTAAGTATGAGCTCTGAGTTTATAAGAAATCTAAACTCTAAGTTTCAGTTATATGTGTGACAATATGATTAAAGTTCAATTTGATCTTTTGATCTAAGATAATACATGAAATCCACAAGTGTTCCTTTTGATTATGATTTAAGTAAAGAGCAGCATAACTGGTTTCCAATTTATAAACCCTGATTCTATTTTAAGGTAGATTTCTTAAGTATGACCATATGTATATTTTGGAATTGTATTTAGCACCGAGAAAGGAATGTGGATGAGCATATCCTAAATTCCTGGAAACTATGAGCCACCATAGTTTTAAGTACCAATATGGGCTAAGTAAATAATCACTTAAGTTAAGGTTCTATTTCGATGGTAAAGGTAGGACAGCTCTCCCCAATGTGGGTAAGACGTTGGACTCCAGGATAACTCATATGATTTATGTCGGTTAAAAGAATCTCCCACAAAAATGATTAAAAGCAAAGATTTTAGAAACTAACTGTAAGGACTCACTAAGTTTATTCTGCATTCTTGATTACTCATGTTTTATGATCATACATCTTTCAGTTTTACTCAAATCCATGGTGAGTCCTCTACACTTAACATACATTTGTTTGAAAGTGAATCTATACATATTGATTTCTATTTTACTTGTTCATTAACCCCTATATACTCAGTATATTCCAAAGTACTGAGTTACACATATATGTCTATGTGCTACATCTTATAATGTAGGTTCTAGTGCTTATTTTCAGTAGCATGATCAATCACGAGCATTACTTCCTGCATCCCGACATTTGGTGAGTCCTCATAATTTGAGGACCCAGCTTATCAGACTCATAATTATTCACAGAATTTATTTTAGATTGTTGTTTTTAGTTTATTTTTAAATTAGTTGGGTTCTGTCCTAGTGGCTCTCTAGTTAGTAGTAGAGGTTTGTCGAACCGCATGCCCTTTTAGTTTAAGGAGTTTGCTGGAGATTTCAAGTTTTAAGTTGAAAACAAGATTTAAAGTTTGTTTCTTTTGTAATTATATGCACGTGTTACTTAATTTTCCATAAGAGTTTTGAACCATACAGATGTCAAACGTTAGCTTAGGACTACTCATAGTCTTAGGCACCGTGTGACGTCCAGAAGGTACTCTCAAGTCATTACACCACTACTCCTTATTTTAGGAAGAATGCCTAGAATAACCGTTATGGCCTAAGTTACCTTATTTCGATACCTTGGATTGATTCTTGAATTTTAGGTTGTGTTAGTCAGTCTATTGAGCCCTCACTAGCCTTATGACCCTGATTGGGGTAGTATTTGACCTTAGACTATATTCTTCAGTTTTAGTGACTAAAACCCGTATTGCTTATAGACTTGACCACTTGAATTGGAAATCTATGACTACTTGGGCTCAAGAGAAATTATATTCTTGTATCATTAATACCTTTAGCTTATTTATCAATTTCAGTTTGAGTTTCGCACTTAGAAGTTGTCTTAGTACTTATTAAATTAGGTGCAACCCCTGATATTTTACTATTTTGGTATTGCTCTCTAGTTTTATTTCAAGTCCAGTATTAAATATCTATCCACAACATTTTTACTATTAAGATACTATTCCCTAGTTCCAATTCAAGTATGGAATTTATAATCTATTTGGGTATCGATCTGACATTGAAACCCAATGAGGACTAGTAAGACTTGGTTATGACTAAGATAAAGCATCAGGTATGCTTTTATGCATTGGCTCGCATTATGCTTACTATAGTTGTTATTTTATCCTCATATAAGTGTTTAATATTTGTTTGTACCCATCGGGCTTTGGGGGGCTCGATTGGGCTATCTTCTTCTTGTTTGTTACTTTTGGGCAAATTGGGGCCTATTTAGGTTATAGTTAGAATTTATTTTTGAATTATTTATCTCACATGTATCACATCCTTTTAGAATGATCCATTATCTTCTATTTATATCTTTTATTCCTAACTTTAGTTTGCATTCTCATATTTTATTACACTTTTACTGTGATTTAGCTCAGTCGGCCTATGATTCCTACTTAGTACCCATTATTTTGGCACTCATACTATAGCCCCAGCTCGAGATCAGGCTAGGGATCTATGACCAAATCCTATTATTGCTCCTAATCCAGAGCTAGCACCATATTTTCCTCCACAATAACAGGTGGTCTATGGGGCAGCCTAGGTCCCATCAAGATTTATATCTTCCTTTGTTTTGTAAGATGCTTTGGTTTAGCTTTTGGTATTTATAAAAGGTCCATATATAGATGGGGCCCAGATGCAAACCTGGGGTGGTATTGGTTTAGGAACGTAGCTTGCAACTATGACTCCTAGAACAGAGGTCCCACCAGCATCATTAGTTCTACAGCTGGCAGTAGCCCAGCTGGTTATGACTGCCGAGGAGCAGAAGATATAAGGCCTATTTCAAATATTGGCTCCACCTAGATTTATAGGGGCCCAATTGATGATGCATTATGTTTTTGACCATTTGTGTGGAGAGGCTCTATAATTTTGTCCTATTGGAGTTGTATGGTGTAGATTACACCATATTTCAATTTTATTAGGGTGCCAAATAATAGTGGAGAGGTTATATGGATTCTAGTCTAGCTGGTTTTCCATTTATGACATGGGCTCAGTTTTCCCAGGTTTTTTGGGAGAAATGTATGCCTCAAAATCTATGTGAGCATTTGAAAGATCAGCTTATATCTTTGGAGCAGGGTTCTATGTTGATTTCTCACTATGAGGTAAGGTTCCATAAGTTGGCTAGGCATGCCACTATATTTCTATCGACTAAGTATGAGCGGATCCAATGTTTTGTAGAGGACTAATACTTCCTATTGGCATAGCTACTCAAACTTTAGTTTCTACGGGTAGGTCTTTCCTAGATATTATTGATTATGCCCAGGCTATAAAGGAGATACATTTCAAGACCTAAAAGTACAGTGATAAAAAAACGCATTATCATGGCATTATAGTAGGTGCCACAATAGCTCACAATTTAGAGGATGAGGATTTTAGGGTAGGTTCCCCCAATATCAGTTTTAATAGCATCAGGGCTAGTCTAGTAGGATCATTCATGTAACACTTTAAATTTTCAATAATAGTGACTGTAGTAGTCAGAGCAACAGCCAGCCCTCGAGGGGTACATAGTTAGGGATTTTAGTTTGAGGTGACAATTTTGAATCAACCAAACCTTTTAGATAGAGAAAAGTTCCTAGGGCATACTATGATTTTGTGGTCTTCAGTCAGTTCTCTTAGGAGTATCCTAAGCATGGGATGATTGAGATTTCAATGCTAACTGTTTAACCGATTAGATCAGTACCACCTCTAGCTAGGGATTGTTTATAGGGTTAGAGGTGGTTCTTGAGGTTTGAGAGAAGGTCCTTATGCATGTCGGACTGGTGGCCCGATATACACCTAGTCTAGAAGAGAATGGGGTTATTTTTATGTTATTCTTGGTACGCTTAAGGCTTCAGCTTCGAATGTTGTGATCAAAGGTATGATTTCAGTATACCATCAACCAGTTTCGACTTTATTTGATATGGGATCCATATTTTTATATGTTTATGCTTATTATGCACTGTGATTAGGGTTTTTTTTGAGAGCCTTCATCTGTGACTCTTTATGTAGCTATTCTCATGGGTTGTTTTTTAGTAGTGGATTAGATGTATAGATTATATTTGGTTACTATTTGAGAGTATGACACTCGTGTTGATCTTATTTTGTTAGATTTGGTGGATTTCAATGTAATTCTGAGCATGGAATAGTTATCCCTATATTATGTGGTGTTGGATTGCTTTGCCTAACTGTTAGCTTAGCCAGGCGTACCCTCTATTATGTGGCAAGGTTCTTTTAGCCGTATGCCAATGTAGATTATATCTTATATTTTGGCTAGGTGAAATACCCTGCATGTTTCTAAGCTAGGAAGTGAATAAGTATTCCTACGTATGAAATCTCCTATCCTATGATTCATACTTGAGTACATGACTTACAATGAATATCCTAGTGATAGTATATCTTATGATGCATTAAGCATGTTTATATGAGTCACTTAAGGTAATACAAGCTAAGAGTTTTTGAATCGATCAAGTTTTAGTGTTCGATTATGCAAGGGTCATATTTGAATGAGTATAACTCGATGTTAATGTAGTATTTTGGCTGATTTATACCCACCAAATTGTACAGAATTGAATTAGCTTTCCAACCATACCAATTTCGCCTTAATCCAATACCCAAGAGAAAAGTTATGCCCATTTTTGTGAGAGACAGTAAGCATAGGCGATTGGTTAGGCGCCGCCCAACCCAAGCATAGACGATCACTTGGGCGCCGCCTAAGTCAATTCCAGGTGCCAAAAACACTCTGTTTTGAGTTATTTAAGGGTAATTAAGTCTTTTAACACTCCTTACACGTCCCTAAACTTAACCCTACGAAATATATATCTTCTAAACATATTGCAACCCTATTATCATCTCAAAGCTCATCATCCAAGAGCACTAAAAGAGAAAAACAACTAGGGTTGCGTAACTAAGCTTGAAGATTCGATTTCAAGGAAATTCCTCCGTCAATCATCAAGAATCTTTCCTTCTAAGGTATGCGTGAGTTGATTTATGGATCCCTTTCATCCATAAAGCTCAAAAATCCTCTTTTTCATTATAAAGTATGATTTCTATATTGTTGGGTGTTGTTAATATTGGGTGATTCCCAAGATGGAATCTTTATATGTTTT
>NW_025862277.1:617814-625792 GCF_002878395.1 Capsicum annuum
AGGAAAACCTCATGATCTTAGTCAGTTGTCAGATATCAGTAACATTCCGCCAGTCAACAAAATTCAGTAAGATTAAGTCATGCACAGTCAGTTATTCATTTCTAGTCCCTCCATATGGGAGTAGAGGTTAGCACCGAGTGAACCCAAGGATGGGAACTCACCCGCCAGTTTAGGGTATGATTCTTAGTAGTCGTCCTTGTGTTCCAGAACTACGTAGCCAGCATAGGTTGAAACATCTTAACCAGTCAGATTAGGGTTGATGAGGTGGCTTAACCCGTCAATTTAGGGTTCCCACCGTTCTCATTGAGCACCCGCCAGAAAAGGGCCACTTACAGGCTGTCGTTACCCGTGGCACGGTATTGACACCCTTCTAATCGGGGCAGATATTAGACCCCAGCTTAGCCATAACGGCATACATACGGCATATCGATTAAACACTACTTCCCACAGTTTCAGTATCAGTCTTAGTAAAAGAACTCAGGGCGTTCTTCAGATTTCAGTATATATAGGACTGTCAGATACAGTCGTCCATGTTATTAGTTTCAATATCAGTCATGAAAGTGATCAGTAAACCATGTATTAGCTTACAGGTCATGCTATCACGTATTCACGGTCCTAGTTTCTATATATGTATGTTTGCACTCCCACGTTCATATTAGTCAGTCAGTGTTGTTCATGCATAAAACCCTTTATGTTCAGCCTACCTTCCTCGTATACTCAGTACTCCAGTTGTACTAACGCATTTGCGCTATGGTGGTTTCTTTTCATGTTACACCATAGGTTCCGAGACACGAGCTCCAACCCAGCAGTAGCGGTAGCATTCCAGTTGCAGAGACACAGTGAGTCCTCATTGATTCGAGGACAATATGATTTGATTCATTTATTTATTTCTTCATTTTAGTTTTACGGAGTTAGTTGGAGATGTTCCTTCAACTCCTATTCAGATAGGTTAGAGGCTTTCAGATTTATGTTCAGATTTACGTTCAGATTAAGTTGTTTTGGGTATTTTCACCCACATGATTGTATTCAGTTGAACTTTATGGCCTTACAATTCTATGTATTCTGCATTATTATATCATGATTTGCAGTATACAGGTACAGATATCAGTCATGGGTTAGCTTGTGGTCCGTTGGGGTCATAAGCATTGTGTAGCATTCTGGTTCAGTAAATCATGGTGTTATACTGGGAGACTGGTGTCGAGGGGTTATGAGTCATTTCTTACTTATGTTCATGATATTAATGCTCAGAGTCCTTTTCTTGACTCTGTTCCTATTGTACATGATTTTCCTAATGTTTTCGCATACCTATCTGGCCTTTCTCCTTTGCGTGATATAGAGTTTGCTTTTGACCTCGAGTAGCAACCCAACCTATTTATATGACACCTTTTTATATGTCTTCTACTGAGCTAATAGATCTAAATATCTAGATTTAGAATCTTTTAGTTAAGGGTTTTATTAGGATGAGTGTATCACCTCGGGGTGCTTCTATTCTATTTGCAAAGAAGAAGGATAGTACCATGCATATGTGTATCAATTATAGGCAACTGAATAAGGTGATAATGAAGAATAATTACCCTATGCCTTGTATTAATGATTTATTTGACCAACTTTAGGGTATAGTAATGTTTTGTAAGATTGATTTGAGATATGGCTACCATCAGTTAAGGATTTGGGAAGAGGACATCTCTATAACAACCTTTAGGACTTGCCGCGATGATTATGAGTTCTTAGTGATGTCTTTTGGGTTAACTAATTCACCAAACATGTTCATAGCCTTATGAACCATATTTTTAGGCCTTATCTGGACTCCTTTGTGATTATTTTCATCGATGATATCCTTGTTTATTCTAGGAGTAGGGAGGAGCATGAGTAACATTTAAGGACTATACTCCACACTTTAAGGGATCATAGGCTTTATGCAAAATTCTGAAAGTGCATGTTTTGGCATGAGTCTATAGCTTTTTATGGGCACGTGGTGTCCAAGGATGGTATTTTGGTGGACCCAAAAAAAATTGAGGCTATGTGATTGGGCTAGGCCTATATACCCGACTAAGGTTTGCAACTTTATTGGGCTGGCAGGCTACTACAGGCGATTCATTGAATGATCTACCACTATTGCAACATTCATGACTAGAATGACTAGAAAATAGATTCCATTTTAATATCTAATGGTTATCAGATAAGATTTTTTAAGCTCAAGGACTTTCTCACTTTTGCTCCTACATTGAATCTTCCAGTTGAGGGCGAGGTCCTTACTTATTATAGTGATGCTTTTGGTATTAGTTTATGATGTGTTCTGACGTAGTAGGGCTGAGTTATTGATTATGCATTGAGATAGTTGAAGGTGCATGAATGCAACTACCCCACTCATGATTTGGAGTTGGCGTTGGTAGTTTTTATGCTTAAGCTTTAGAGGCATTACTTGTATGGTTTTCTTTATGGGGTTTTCAGTAACTGCTATAGTCTTCAGTATATCATGACACAGAGGGAGCTTAATCGAGGCAACATAGATGGATTGAGTTTCTAAAGGACTATGATATCTCTATTCTATGCCATCCATGAAAGGTGAATATGGTAGCAAACAACTTAAGATGGAAGGAAATGAGTATGGGTAGCTTGGCCTATATTTCAATTTTGGAGTGACCGCTGGCCTTCATATTCAATCCTTAACCAACATGATGGTTTGGATTGATATTTTGGACCCCATGAGAATTTTTCCTACTGTTAAGGCTAGGTCTTCTTGTTGGAGAAAATTTGGGGCCGATAGTTTAAGGATAACAGGCTATGTAGCATTTGGGATCAGGTTTTAAGAGGTGAGTTGTAATACCCCATACTTTTCCTAGTTTAATTTTGCTCCTAGAATGTCAAAGAATAGCTTCAAAAATGAATACTATTTTATGCATATAGAATTTTCTAGATTTGGACCCTCCATTGTGTAGAAAATTGAATAAACTTTCCATCGATACCAATTTCTCCCAAATTTGATACTCGGTTAAGAAGTTAGGACATTTTTAGTAAAGCAGTATGCCAACTGGGAAATCACCGTGTCGCAGTGAAGAGCAATTTCATTATTTTCACTTTATAGTAGACCTCCACGATAAGCTCATGTTGCGGAGAAGTTTAATTTCCCATTTGTCACATTCCAATAGACCAACGCGATTTTACCGCATCGCGTTGGTGGCCAAAATGGCATTCCAATAGAGTACCGCGATGGTGGTATGTCGGGAGAACTTCCAAGTCCCACTCGTTATTTTCCAGTGAGAACTACCGCGGTGGACTAAAAAATGGGGACAATGTTGCTTTTCCAGTTCTGATTAAAAGTTTAAAAGGGGTATTTTGGTCAATTCCCAAGCCCCCAATCCGTCCAAAACACGAGATTAAACCCATTCTAAGCCTATTATGCTCATTATTCATCAATTCTATCTCAAACAAAAACCCTAGACTTCGAAGCTTTTTCTCCAAGAAATCAAATTCCTCCATTGTTTCTCTAAGAAAGCTTTAAATTGAAGATTCCTAAGATAAGATAATCAAGAATCCATCTTTAAGAACTCACATAGGAATCAATAATTCAAGATTTCTTCATCTAATCATCTACCAAAGTATGTGGGGTTCATGAACAAGGATCTTCTTCCATCCATGTGCCTAAAACCAAGTTTAATTTACAAATTCATATGATTTTGAATTTTTATTCATGAATTTTAAATTAGGGTTCATACCCATTATTGCTATTTGCAATATTATCAGTTTTTGAGAAATTTTGAAGATGAATTGCATGTCTATTTTCATATTTTCATGTCTATTGCAGTAATTGTAGATTTTGAGATGAATTATCATTGTTTTCATTATCAAGCATGATTATTATGATGTTTTGACATGAACTTGATGCATGGGTAATTAAACTCAAGATTATATGTTGATATTTCAAGAAAGATGATGCTTTAAGCATCTTATGACCAGATTATTTTTAGTTTTCAATAAAGCTTTGATCTTTTGATCTTCAGATAAGTATTGGAATCCAGATTATAGATTTATTACAGATTCTAAAAATCAAAATACCTTTATTTACAGATTGAATCAGATAAAGGCATAATTTATTTTGTAATAACCCTTATGCTAGTTTTAAAGTAGATTTCCAACAGAATGAGCGTAGCATATTAAAGAGAGTAGTATTTAGAAGCAAGCGAGATGTGTGGGATTAGCATGCCGTATCTTCCATAGAACTACGTATCCAACGAAGGTACAAATTTAGATTATCCCCATGGGTTACATTTACAGATGTGATCACTTAGCTCAGGTTATACTCCTTGGCAAGAGTATGACATCTCTCCCCATCGTGAGGTTTTCTTCATAGAGGAATGAGACATTGGACTCCATGTTAGCTCACATAATTTATATCGGTTAAGAGAACCTTCCTGCTAGTTAAAGTAAAAGAATAACAGAAAAGCTTTTAGAAAACTAAGTGTAAAGGCTCACAGTTTTTACTTAGATTATTCTTTACAGAAAGATAATAGCTACAAATTTTATCTTTCAGATTTTAGATATAGAAATGAGTCCTTTTACACTTAGTATGATTTACAGACAGAACATTAGTATATCTTTCAGAACTAAATGTTATGACTCACTAGATTTATAAAATATGATTTGCTACTCATTATTACAGATTTTAGTTTTCAGATATTCCAGCTTATGTGTGCCATTTTCATGTAGCATGCATTATTTTTATTACAAATTATGATGATGTTGATATAATGTTTTACGTATGCATTCACCCCATATACTCAGTACATCCTCAAAGTACTGATCCACATATACGTCTATGTGCTACATTGTCTCATAATGTAGGTATCAGTTCAGTTGTAGCACACATACTTTATTCAAACAGTTTACAGCTTTCATTCAGCAGGTGATAAGTCCTCTTAATTCAAGGGCTCAAGTCAGTCATATAGTTTGAGCAGTATTTTATTTTTCTTTATTTAGTCGTATTGATTTGGGATAGCTGGGAGTGATGTTCTAGCTACCTATAGTCAATACTAGTAGAGGCTTCATAGACAGTCAGTCAGTAGAGTTCATGTATTTGATTCCAGTGTTGTTTTGTGAAAGCAGAGTTGTAATCATTTTAATTTAATTTTATATTGATCAGATTTAGAAAAGAGTCATCTTCCGCTTATTTCATTCAGATTTATGTATTTTATTCAGTCGTTTATGAGTTATGCCAGTAGAAGGGTTAGCTTGGGATCACTTATGGTCCCAAGCACTTTTGTGATGTCTCGGGACCATTTTGGGGGCATTACATGAGTCCAGAAAAGCTACTAGATTCCGAGGGCATTTTGAGATTCAAGAGACGTATTGTGTTTCGGGGGCAGGAGATTTGATTTAGTTGATACTTCGAGAGGCCCGTAAATCCAGATCTTTTATCTATCTCGGGAAAAATAAGATGTATAAAGATTTGAGCCAATATTACTAGTGGAACATCATGAAGAGAGATGTAACAAACCTTGTGACTCGGTTCCTATAAGAGGTAGAATTTACACCTAGACTGCCTTTGGTTAATTTTAGAGTATTCAGGGCTAGTCTAGGATTGGCTTATTTTTGAGGATGTGATGATCACACAAAATCTGGTACTAATGTGATATGTAGTGATAGGATGTGATATGATAATCAAATAGCCAATGAGTATAGGAAGTCATAGCAACTTCTGACCCCTGAAATAGCATTATAGAGATCCATTTGTTGGGTTTATTATAGAGGTAGCTTTGTGATGCCAAAATTCATTATGTGTGTTGTAAAATGAGGAAAAACTAAGGAGAGGTCCCGAGTTCTACCTTGGACCAATGCAGCAAAAAAGTAATTGCTGCAATGGTAACACAATCTATGACAGCGACCTATGTGAAAATGGATGTGAATTGCTACAGTGTTCTGCTTAAGTAGTAATTATCCATAAAATTTTTTCATTTTCTACTTTTTTAAAATACTATAGATGTCTAGAGAAGGTAATTTTTCAGAGGCTTTGGGGTTGTTTATTGTTGGAGGCAAGTGATTATGTTCTAGACTTGAATTCACTTTCTTTAACCTTAGAAAATCACTAGAAAAGAGGTTAACAGTATGTTACGGGGTTTAACCCTAATTTATGGAAATTGCTGAAAAATGGGGAGATTATTTATAAAATTTTTTAGAGGGTTTGGGGTTGTTTATTGTTGGAGGCAAGTGATTGCGTTCTAGACTTGAATTCACTTTCTTTAGCCTTAGAAAATCACTAGAAAAGAGGTTAACGGTAGGTTATGAGGTTTAACCTTAATTTATGGAAATTGATGAAAAATGGAGACATTATTTATAAATTCAAATCCTAGAGTGATAGAAAACACTAATGGGACTAGAATTCTGGTTGTTTTTGTTACTTCTAGTAAAATTCATGAGGTTTAAATGCTAATAAAACTTTAAGATGATGAAATAGTGTAAATTAATGGCTAAAATCAATGGGTTATAATCCCTGAAAACAAAAAGAGAATGAATCATTGAAATGGTGTTGTATTCTTGTTATTGCATAGATCAAAAACGAACTGAACGAGAATGAAAGGTCAAAAGTGTGGCTTAAAGGTGACTTTGAGAAAAGGAGTTGAGGTAGGCTATAGTTTTGTGTTAGTATTTAGACTTTTTGGCTTTGTTCTTGTTTGTGAACTTGACATCTATAATTTCCTTATAGCATGACCAGTGATTTAATGACTGCATTGCATTTCATTTGTACTGTGTTATTGTGTTGTGATGATGGATCGAGTGCCACACCGGTATTAAAGTGATAATAAGTAGGGTAGTATGTCAGTACAATGTGATGTTGATGAGGTTGAGAAGGGTAAGAGATGATATACACATCTAGCATACATGCACTCACACATATTATCATGAACCAACCCACTGAGTTATGCTGGACAGCTACCTACACCTACCTCAGATAGGAGAACCTTGATAATCCTGTAGATCTACCCAATATGGAATTTAAATGATAAATATTTATTTTATTTGATATTCACCATCTAAAGGTCTAATCAAGTTGAAACACTATTACTTATTCATGTCTTCTCAAAAATTGTTTTGATATATCACGTATGAAAAGTACATATGGAAGATAATTACAAGTGATGCTCCAAAACCTAGTCTACACCAGTACAAGAGCAGTAGATAAGAAGTAGGGATATCCATGGTATAAATCCATGTAGAATAGAGATAGTATGAGTTACTGCTGAGTGATCGGCATTGCCTTCATAGGAACTCCATCTATCCTGCACCATGGCTATACCCTCAAGTGGAGATATAGTAAGTAGAGAATTAGTACAACCACATGTACTGGTAAGCATCATCGGCCGACAAGAGTTAGAAACAAATAACATCAATAATAATTATGTAAAATCACAACATCAAATAAAATTCTAGTTTTAGATCCCCCAGACTACCCATTCTTATTATCCATCCTTCATCATCTCTGTGACCTACACTTAGCATCTCTATGACCTGCATTAGTATCTTTGTGACCTACCTATCTTTTAATATTTTTATATCTTTGTCCTTTGAATACCCACTTTAACTACTCTCTCAGACTGGACCACCTTCATAATGCTCACAATTCCTTAAGCTATAATTAATTAAGTCCTCTCGGTACACACAATTGCGAGGCTATACCATAGAATCATATTTCTAAACTCACCAGTGATTGTTTTTCCACTAGGAAAAACTATTACAAAAAACCATCTCCTCCAGACGTTCAATTCGAAGAGAATCCCTTCCTCTCAACCTTCAACCATGATGGCAGAGGAATAACTGAATGGAATGTTGACGGTTTGGCTGAACACCAAATCTACAACAAACTCTATGAAATGGGCGTTTCTATCACGGCTTACAAAATCAGAGGAGCCACTGATAAAGAGGCAGCTACCATGATTGTATCAGGTTTTACTGGTATGATCAAACACTGGTGGGACAACTACTT
>NW_025862277.1:628792-663917 GCF_002878395.1 Capsicum annuum
CTGTATCGAAGAGTGCGACTCTGTTAAGAACAAAGTCTTTGTTTATGATGATTTTTACGGCTATGTGTTCGCTATAAGACTTTATGGTTGTAATAGCTTTGCCGGACATGGAGGGAGAATCTGAGCCAGGGAAGGAACTAGGCTCTGGTTCTCGGAGATGGTCATTAGGGATGACCGGAAAGGTTTTAGGTGACTCTGGCAGAGAAACCTTTTCTGGGGGAGATATATTTTTTAGGACTTGATCCGTAAGAACGTTAAGTTCTACTTGGTCAAGATGGATTTTGAGATTCTTGATCTCACCCATTAATGTCGAGATTTCTCCCTTAAGATCAGCAATAGAAGGTTCCGCAGGTTTGTCGAATCTAGACATAACCTGTTTCATGCTAAAAGGCTGAATAACGGGTTTGGGGGGTTTCTCTTCGTGAGAAAGCATTAATCGCTTGAGTTCTAGAAGATACTTATTTCTAGCCTCATCATCCTGGATGTGCTCTATAATGTCAAATAGGATTTCTTTAGGATTTCCTGAAATGACATTAACAGTCTTTCTGGTGCAGGTGCAGAATGTACCGTTACAAGCGTATTCTTGGCCAGATTGGGATTGATCCGTCTCGTAAGCGGCGTTGATGAATTCTTCATCGCTGTAGTCGTCACTGGACGAGGCATAGGAGTCCGAAGACTCAGGCGAATCTTCCATTATAGAGAATAAACTTGCTCTAGTCTCTTCAGAGAGATCTAATTGGTTTATTTTCTTCTTCTTGTTAGACTTGCAATCTTTTGCCCTGGGGCCTGCCTTGCCACAAGTCCAACAAGTATCTTTAGCCTTAGGGGTTTTTCGCTTGGCCTTCCTACTAGGCTTATAATATTCTCTTTTGAAGGGTTTCTTGCTAGAGGTAGTCCTTTTGTGAGGTTTGGAGGACTTTTTTCTATGCTTTTTGCTAGGACTGGTGAATCCATAGTCTTGGCAGAAGGTTCCTAGTCCATACTTGGAAGTACTATCTTTCTTAAGTTGTTTCTTAAGTTTAAGGTCAGTGCAGAGATCTATCCCTACAGTGGTGATGAAACTGATTAAATCGCCATAGGTTAGGATATCATAAGGAATTTTCCCCTCGAATCTATCTTTAATTTTTGTTCTAACCTTTTCTACAAATAAAGAAGGGAGACCACTAATGAATCGTTCCTTCCAAAAATCATTGTTGCAGTCAGGTCGGATCATGACATTTACTAGGAAGGTATCCTTGTACCATCGGAAGTCTGCTAGGTCTTTGCAGGTGAGATTGTTGAGGATTTCCAAGCTCCTGTCTTGGAATAATTTGGGTTCTCCTATGAAATGTCTAGCTATGTGGTATAGGAGAGTGGCACAAGCGTCTTCTTTTGCAACTTGCTCTAGAACTTCTTAGCCATTTTCACTTTTTAGCACTGTTTCTATGGCTGTGGCTCCATAGATAAGGTTCTTAATTTCATCAGTGAAGTAGTTGTCCCACCAGTGTTTGATCATACCAGTAAAACCTGATACAATCATGGTAGCTGCCTCTTTATCAGTGGCTCCTCAGATTTTGTAAGCCGTGATAGAAACACCCATTTTATGGAGTTTATTGTAGATTTGGTGTTCAGCCAAACCATCAACATTCCATTCAGTTATTCCTCTGTCATCATGGTTGAAGGTTGAGAGGAAGGGATTCTCTTCGAATTGAACGTCTGGAGGAGATGGTTTTTTGTAATAGTTTTTCCTAGTGGAAAAATGATCATTGGTGAGTTTAGAAAGAGAGTTTTTCTGGTTGCTGGACTCAGTTTTCTTAGAGATTTTAATCTTAGAAAGCTTGTCGTTGATTTGTTCCAAGATTTTTCCTGAAACCTTGAAGTCATCACTGAGATTTGGGAATTTCTCTTTTTGGAATTCAGGAATCTTAAAGATGGGGTTGGTTATAGGATTAGGACCTGGAGTGCCCTTTTCAGGAGTGGGGGAGCTAAAAGGAAGTATCGAGTTTTTAGTCTCTCCTATTTACTGGGAGATAGTGTGAAGCACCTGCTTAGTATAGTTGTTTTGTTCAACTATCCTATCGAGGTCTCTATTGATAGGGGCTGATAAAGGCCTATCATGCTTCTTCTTGAAGGGTAAAGCATTGAGGACTTCATTGGAATGAGGAATTTTTATCCCTTCGAGAGGAGGAGTAACGGATTCAACTATCTTGTTACTCTTGGTATACCATTTGTTAATGATAATGTTGAGGGATTCATTTTGGTTTTCCATTCTGCCGGTGAACTCAAACCACCGGAAGAATTCTATGTCACATCGGAGTCTTTTCATATCGGCTATCCATAGCCGTCCTAACTCCTTTTGTTGTTCTTTGGAATAAGTACTGGTGTACCATTTCCTTTTTATTGCGTCCTTAGGAAGGTACCAGCGGACTTCAAGAGCTTTAAGGTCAGGTGTATACTCTTCATCAGAATTGATGACGAGTAGGCTGGGGTCAGTCCTAATTTTCTGACGGGATATGGAAGGGGGGTTCCATATCTGAGGCTGTAGGACTGCCTGAATCATAAGGATTTTCAGGTTCTAGGGACTCATGGACCCTAGTGGATTGCAGATAATAAACTTTCGGAACGGGGCCAGAGAATTCGACTCCTCTTACTTTGCCCTTGTTATTATCATTCTCTTCACTTCCCTCCTGGGTTTTTGAGGTGGAAGCTTGGTGCGAGACAGAACGTCGAAACGAAGAGTTTCGAGGAGTGTCAAAACCAAGGAATTTTAAATCAATCGAGCCATTAGGATGCTGGATAACTCGTTGTATTTGAGATTTTTCGGGATAGGTACGACTGGGTTGGGTGATAGCATCAAAGTGCCATTCATTACTATGGATGACGTCATCCCAAACCAAAGGCTTAGGGACAAAGACATTGGTTCTGTCTTTATTGGCCTCCATGAGGGTGGTGACACCCCTAGGACTCGTGAATCTAGCTTGAGGTGCTAGAGTTGTACCCATTAGTCGATAGTATACTCTGTATATTATCGCGATTTCTCTAGTATTATCCTTACTATTCATGTTTTTTGTTTTAACATTGAGAGTTAAAACATCCATGACGTTAGGATCATTGATGTCTACGGAGAAATTAGGGTAACAGTTAAAGTAAACCGGGCCGTCGGCTAGGTTGCTTTGAATGACTCCTAAGAGTGAGTCGTCAAAATTTAATAAACGAGCATCTCTTAGTATAGCACAGACAGGGATGTCTAAGCCCTGTCAAAAAAGTGGCTTAATGGCCACCTGAACTAGTCCGATATGTAGAGGATATTTTGAGCTTTCGGCACCTTTTAAGTAGGTTAGGCTTTTTCGGCACCTTTTAAGTAGGTTAGGCTTACTTTTCTTCTAGACTATACTTAATTGTGGTATAAGTGTAGTATTGTGCTGGATATGGGTGGGAAATTTCAACTTGATTTTTTTTAGCATTTATTGATTTATTTAGCCAAATATAGGCCTTTTTGGTAGAATTTAGCCCAGTTTATAGTAGTTTCTAATTATACCTTAGAACTAGTTTTAGTATACTTAATGCTTTGGGATGGTATTGAGAAGCCTTCAGCTAGGTAGGTAGGTGCTTTCCTTAGGTTTGAATTTTGAGACTAGTAGAGGGCCTCACCGCCTTTTCTTTTAGGTAGAATACCTAGAATAGCCCCTTGTTGGCCTAAATTATGTCTTTTCAATAACTTGGACTACTTATTGATTTTAAGTTGACTTAGTCTATTTATTGAGCCCTAACTAACCTTTTGACCCCAATTTTGATTAGTATTAGACCTTAGACCATTTCTTTGACTTAGTGACTAAAACTCGTATCGCTTATAGACTTGACCGCCTGACTCAGTTAGGTTATTTTCTTTTTGTTTATACCTCCTGGTCTTATGGTCCCCCCAATTAGGTTATAGTTAGACATTATTTTTTTTGAGTTATTTATCTCACATATCATCCATATGGTATGATCCATTATCTTGCATTTTTATTCTTTATTCCTAACTTTAGTTTATGTTCTCATATTTTGTTATACTTTTACTGTGATTTAGCTTAACCTAACTAGGTTTCATACTGAATACTCATTATTTTTGTACTCATACTGCTCTTTTGCATTTATTTCCCGATGTAGATCTGAGTAAGAGTCACCGTCGATGACATTATCCTTAGGATTGCTCGTAATTTAGAGATAGAGTAAGCTTTCATAGTCTAGAGTTGATCCTCCCCGTTCTGCTTTAGTTATAGTCTATTTTGTATATTTCGAAACTACTTTGTGTATACAAACATTTTGGATACTATCAAGTACACTCTTTTGTAGTTATAGTGGCTCATGTACTATCTTTAACAGGTATTAGGAGGGATCTTTTTGTACAATTTGTCCTCTTCCCTCTCTAGTACATTATGATATATATATATATCTGTTTGCCTTTGCTTATTATTTGTTGTTGATGCTTTCATTATTTTTACCTTTGTATCTTTAACTCGTTAGCCTATTACTTATAGTACCATGCTATGGCTTGGCCTACCTACTGAAGGTTGAAGTAGGTTCCATTATGACTTGAGAAATTAGGGTGTGACAGTTGATTACAATCACTGATGGGTATTCTAGTAGACTAGGTTGGGTTCTTCATCGTAGTCGCAAAGCCTACCTCTCATAGTTACAATGAAAAATCTAGCCTAGTTCAATGTTATCCAGCAATCTCGAGGTGGCGTCCACAATCGCGAGGCACTGTTCAACCAAAAGTATAAACAACCTATTTTTGAAATTTTCACTACTTTTTGGCACTTGAGGGCTTTGGGAAAGGGAGATATTTAGGGTCTTCTTCATTATTTGGTCTTGGGTAAGATCTAAACTATTATTCTCATTAATTTCCATTGATTATATCATCAAAAACTCCTTCTAATCTTGTTTTCAAACTAGAAGTTGGAGATTTTTTTGAGTAAACTCTTAAAATGGGTTTTCATCAATTTAAACACCAATTTCAACTCATTTTTTCTTGGATTTTCAAATATAGACTCCTTTTGACTTTGGAAGCATGTTTATAGAATAAAATTATATGTTTACCCTTATTATATTTAAATCCATTTTTCAAACTAATTTATGACCTAATTCAAATATAGAAAATATGAGTATCATTAGCTTTTTTATGCTAGGTTATGTTTTTGATATGTTTAGCTCGTGTCAAGACTATTTCTGAAGGAAAGGCTCTACATTAAAGTCTTAGGCTTAGATTTTCAATGTTTTGAAGTAGATTATGGCTTAACTTTATTCAGACTAGGCTGGGTAGTTAACTTTTATAAAAAGCATGCTATAGGTTAGGGAATTTTGTCGAGGGAATAGTATCTCATAATTATTGTAATTATCATGGGCCTATGTGGGGGTTTATTTACATATTGTTGTTAACTTGAGAGAATATAATTGTGGTGATGCCTGAGTGAGAGCTTTAGTTGACATTATAGGCATTATTTGTGCATTAATTTCCATTAATATTGTGTTGCCTTGTAGGGGCATGAATAGATATTATAGGCCTTTCTAAATGTTAATTGTCATCATTATGATAGTAATACTCAAAAAAGGTGTTTGTGAAATGATATTATCAATGTTTACATGATTATTCACTTTAGCGGTGTTGAGGAGGGCTCACATCATGACTATTATCATATTAAGAAGAGTTTTGCTCATTTACACCATTATTGAGTTAATTCATTATCATTATATTGACTTTTTTATGGGCATGTAACCTCATCTTATTCATGGAAATTGGTACCACTAAGAAAAACTTTATAAAATCCTTGATCCGTAAATATTGGACAGAGAGCTGAATGAGACACTTTATAAAACCCTTGATCTGTGAACATTATCTAGCGAGGTGAATTGAGATATAAGAATGTATACGGATTGTGAAACCCCCATGGGTCCTATCTTGAAGCACTAAGGCTCGAAAGGCGTACACAGAAATTCATACGATTGTTTACATTCATCATTATCACATTAGTATTCCATTTCCAAATATTGCATCACATTATTGCATTTTCCTATATTATGTGTTTAGCTTCCCTTATAGTCTTATATCTTAGAAATATTAATGGAGAAGGTGTGATTTACCATCTAGGAACTTTTCTCTTTGCAGGTGACATACTTATAATATATCTTACTTGTATTATTTTTTTACTTTGCTCAATTAGCCTATAATACCTACCGAGTACAAGTGAACTATACTCACTCCTACTATGCCCTTTTGGTGTAGATCCTAGTTGGAATATGACTCGCGATACCTAAATTTGTGTTATTTGAGTTGATTTTTGTGGTACGAGCGAGCTCTAGAGTTTGGGGTATGCTTTCAAACTTCTTATTAAATTTTGTCTTTACTTATTTTCAGAGACATGCTTGTGCTCTTAGATTAGGTTTATATTAGATTCTCTTTACACTTATGACACCAGGTTTTGGGAATTTGGTATCTTCTTTAGATGTTTATGATATTTAAGAGTATAATGGCCTAAATTTATTCTAAAATTCTCGTATCTATTTATTTCTTTCTATTTTTAATTTTAATTTTCTATCTTAGGGTGTTGGCTTACCTACTAGGTTCTGGTTAAGGTAGGTGTCATCATGGCCTCAACTTTTGGGTCATGACAAATTGATATCAGAGAACTAGGTTTATCATCTCATAAGTGAAAGAGTAGGATGACTAGTAGAGTCTCGGCGATACTGTAGGTAGATGTTTGTATCTATTTTTAAGATACTATTAGATATCTTTAGGAAAAACTTCTCTAATTTGATTCCTTATCATGCATATTATTTGTACCCAATATTCTAAAATATATTTCTTTCTTTTCTCTGTAGATAGTGAGGACTAGATTCAAAACTATTGAGGATGCTGAGCTAGTACCCATTATTGGAGCCTTAGTTAGAGGGTGAGGTTGGGGTCTTGGCCAAGCTAAATGTAGAGGACAAGCACGGGGAGCTACTATGTCTAGAGGACATGCTAGAATGACCTTTCTTGAGCCAAAGGGTTAGTATAATATTGAGTACCACCTGACATAAGATGCAAGGACGACCTAGGTTCCCTAGTATTTAGTTGATACCTTGGTGTTACTTGATTTATTAACTCATATGTTGGGTCATTTAGATAGTGTTCCCCAGATAAGTGTTCCACTAGGTATACCATGTACTTCTTAGACTCTAGGAGGTATTCTATCATTAGGAAAGCCTCATACTTATGGTTTTCTGACTTCAAGGGTACAACCATCTTTTGTGATAATCCTTTGTATTGATTCACTACCTACTAGACTCACTATTCCTCATGTTGCTTTGGGTCCTATGATGAATTCGAATGATCAAAAAAGATTTGAGAGATTCATTCACTTGGATCCTCCCAAGTTTAGTGGTGCTATTAAAAAGAATGCCTATGAGCTTTTATGTGACTATTAGGAGAGTTGCATAACCTTGGATCTCTTGAGTCCCATGAAGTTGCATATACTATTTATTGATTGACTGACATATCCATAGAGTCATAGAGGTTTTTTTTTAGTTGTAGGTCACTAGTTTGAATGTTATAACATGGACCAAGTTTTCTAAGGATTTTCTAGAGAGGTTTGTGCCTTACAGTGTAAAGGACCATATGAGAGATAAGTTTGATCACGTAGAGCAGGGCTCCATGACCATTGTAGAGTATGATGCTTAGTTTTATGCACTATCTAGATATGCCATTACTAGTGTCTCCATCAAGTCAAATAGGAGCAGGAAGTTTTTCAAGGGGTTAGCAAGTTATTATCAATTTGCTATAACCTAGATGGTTGTTTTAGGATCATCTTGTCAGAGTATTGTAGATTACGCTAAGTTTATTGAGTTGATTAATTAGAGTACTCAGGTTGGTGGTGGTGTCTAGAAGATTTTTTGACAGAGCTAGTTCAATGGACATGTATCTCAAGGTAAAGTATTCTCAGAGAGGAGTGCTCATAGTTATCATGGTAGAATAGTTTAGGAAACTTTATTGGGTTTAGATAATAGGTATATGGTTCTCGTGGTTTAAATTATCCAGAGGTTAGAACATATAGTAGTGGCTCTAGAAGACAGGGAGGCTATTTTGGTTCTTTTGGGACCCCACAGCTTGAGTCAAGTGATAGAGTGTGTTACATATGTAAGGAGATTGGTCCTATGATGAGGGACAATCCTTAACATATATTTATTCCTACCCAATAAAGTTCTCTCCCTTAGCTTTGTCCTACTCTTATTTTTATGATTAGGGGTGGTTCACAGAGTGGTATAAATGGTACTAGAGGTCCTAGAGGTAGTTCTTAGGAGCTCATGGTAGTAGAAGTAGGGTTACTCAATCTAAGAGTAGGCATGGCCAGTGCTACACTATACCAAGAAGACCCGAGGTAGAGACCTCTGATGCAGTTATCATATGCATTGTCCCAGTTTTTCATTATTCTACATCCATGTTATTTGACCCTAGGTCTAAATTGTCCTATGGGTCTACATATTATGCTACTGGTTTTGATGCAGCATAGGAGTCGCTTATTGTTCCTATTCATGATTCTACACTAGTTGGAGATTCTTTAGTGCTGGATCAGGTATACCAATCTTATGTAGTAACCTTTGTGAGGTGTAAGACCTAGCTAGACTTGATTATTCAAGGTATGTTTGATTTTGATGTTATCTTGGGATGTATTATTTATCTCCCTATTATATGATTTTGGATTTCTTCTAATATCGTGACTTTAGCTACTTCGGGTATGCTAAGATTTTCATAGAACAGTACTTCTAGTTTAGGTACAAAGGGTGTTATACCTTTTCTACATGCTCTTTGTATGGTAAAGAAGGCGTGTATTTATTATTTAGCCTATATCTGTAATACTTGTGTTGCTTCACCGCCTCTTTTGGATTCTATCTTAGTTGTTAAGAAGTTATAGGACCTATTTCCTATAGATTTGCTTGGTATGCCCGAATTGTGATATTGATTTTCCTATTGATATTGAGCTGGTCACCAAGCCTATTTCTATCCCTCTTTATAGAATGGCCCTGACTGAGTTGAAAAAATTAAAGTGGCATTGTTGAGTGAGGGTTTCATTAAACTTATTATGTCTCCTTGGAGTGCCTAGTCTTGTTTGTAAAAAAGAAATATAGATCTATGCATATATGCACTGACTATCGGTAATAGAAAAAGGTGACCATCAAGAATAAGTATCCTCTTCCTCACATTGATGACCTATTCGGCTAGGTTCAGGGTGCTTTGATTTTTTCTAAGATTGACTTTACATTTACATACAACCAGTTGAAAATTAGAGCTTCAGATGTTCCTAAGATAGCTCTTCAAAATCGATATGGTCATTATGAGTTTTTGGTCATGTGTTTTTGGGTGGACCAATGCCCCAACAATATTCATGGAGTGCATGAACTGAGTGTTTCTATCGTATCTTGATTTATTTGTGATTGTATTTATAGATAACATCTTGATTTATTCCAAGAATAAGGTTGACCATGTGAGACACTTGAGGACTATGCTTCAAAAGTTGTGAGCTAAAAATTTATATGTCAAGTTCTTTAAGTGCAAGTTTTGGTTGGATTCTATTTCTTTATTTGGTCGTGTAGTGATTAATGATGATATTATGGTAGAACCAACCAATATAATGGCAATTCATGATTGGGATAGATCTACTTCTCCTACTAAGATTCAGAGCTTTATTGGTTTAGCGGGTTATTATCGGTGCTTTGTGGAGAGTTTTTCTTCTACTGTGGCTCCTTTGTTCAAGTTGAATCAGAAAAAGAATTTATTTTAGTTGTTGGATACTTGTGAGGAGAGCTTTCAAAATATCAAAGAGTTGTTGACTTCAGCACCTATGTTTACCTTGCCTAAGGAGGGCTTAGGATTTAGGCTTAGGCTTTATCG
The DNA here is from genome assembly GCF_002878395.1 of Capsicum annuum. Classification (NCBI taxonomy): domain Eukaryota; kingdom Viridiplantae; phylum Streptophyta; class Magnoliopsida; order Solanales; family Solanaceae; genus Capsicum; species Capsicum annuum. The sequence goes on from NW_025862277.1 coordinate 638,682, forward strand.
TGTTTTGTATTGTTTTCGGTGTTGGTTTGGTCATTATGCTAATGTGGGAGGTAAGGTGATTATGTATGCTTCTTGTCAATTGAAGACTCGTGAGAAGAGTTATCCTACCCATGATTTGGAGTGACCATAGTGGTTTTGTGTTGAAGTTATAGCGGCAATACTTTATGGGGTCCATTGTGAGATTTTCTTGATCATCGTAGCCTCTAGTATTTCTTCACCCAAAGATATCTTAATATAAGAAAGTGTCGATGGCTTGAGTTCTTAAAGATTATAATCTTATTATTCTTTATAATTATGGTAAGACCAATGTGGTTACAGATGCCTTGAGATGAAAGGAGGTGAGTATAGGAAGTTTAGCTCATCTTTTGACCTAAAAGTGACCTTTTAACTTGGAGGTTTAGTATTTATCTAACCAATTGGTTAGGCTTGATATTTTATCACCCAGGCATGTGTTATCCTTTGTTGAGGCTAAATTTTTCTTGATGGAAAATATTCGAGCTTATCAGTCTAATAATGATAGATTGAAGGTGAATCGAGATAAAGTATTGAGTGGAATGAACAAGGCAACATCTCTTGATTTTGATGGTATTTGAAGGATTAGTGGCTGAGTTTGTGTACCAAGGGTTACTGGATAGGTTATATTTATTTTGGAGAAAGCTTATTATTCTAGATATTCCATTCACCTAAGAGCAGCTAAGATGTATAATAAACTAAAGAAGCATTATTGGTGGGTGTCATAAAGAAGGATATGGTAGAGCTCATGGCTAAGTGCCTAAATCGCTAGAAAGTGAAGTATAAGCATTAATGATCGGGTGGTATAATGTAGTGGATGACCATTCCTGAGTAGAAGTGGGAGCGGATCACCATGGATTTTATTGTTGGCCTACCCCCGACCTTGGGATAGGTTGACTCTATTTGGGTGATTGTGGATAGGTTAACCAAATCAACATATTTTGTACACATGAGAGCGAACTATTATGCAAAGAAGTTGGCTAAGGTCTATATTAGGGAGATTATTAAACTTCATGGTGTCTCGATATCCATTATTTCTGAGATAGGTACTCGATTTACCTTGATTTTTTTTACAACCATGTAACATGTGTTCGGTACTCAACTTGATTTGAGCACAAATTTTCACTCTCATATGGATGGTTTGTCAAAGAGGACTATTTAAGTGCAAGGAGATATGCTTTGATCATATGTGATGGATTTTGGTGGTCATTGGGACCAATTCTTTCCCATAGAATAATTTGCCTACAACAACAGTTACCATTCCAATATTTAAATGGCACTTTTTGAGGCTTTATATGGATGGAGATATAGATACCCGTGGGATGATTTGACTCTTTTGCAGTAGGACTTTGGGGCATAAATTTTTTGAGGAATTTGATGGATTGTGTAAGACTTACTCAGTAGATGATAGTGGCATCCCAGAGTAGGCAAAAATATTATGCCATCCGTTAAGCCTATGTTGTTGTTTTCATGGTTGAGATTAAGTTCTATTGAAGGTTTCAACCATGAAGTGTGTGATGATGTTTAGGAAGAAAGGGAAACTTAGTTCGAGGTTCATTATCCTTTTTGACCTACTTGAAAAGTATGGTGATGTGGTGTATAAGCTAGTTTTACCTCCACATATGTCAGTTGTTCATCCTGTATCATTTTTCCATGTTGAGGAGACACCATCCAAATGATGTACATATGATTTGGTGGGATTCTATTGTATTAGATCATGATTTATCCTCTGAGGAAGAGCCCATTGCTATCCTAGACAGGCAGACCAGGAATTTGAGATCTAACCATATCGATATAGTGAAGTTTAAGTGGAGACATAGCCCTATTTATAAGGCTACTTAGGAGGTCAAGTTCGATATGAGGTGAAGATAACCCCAACTTTTTATTTCTTCAGGTACTTTCTTTGATATTTTTAGTTCTGTAACGCCCCAAAATCTCTTTCCGAGACATCACACGGTGCTTAAGGCTGCAAGTTACCCTAAGCTAACCCTTCAAGCCTGCTACTAAGTCTAGAACTTACTTTTAAAAAAATGAATTAAGTAGTAACTCTATATCATGTCAAAATTGGGCTAAAATAACTGAAAAACATCATTTGGATAACAAATACTGAAAATCTAGAAACTCCAACTGATAGTCCGACAAGCCTCTACTTACTAAAGAACTAGAGAGTCATTGGGAAAAACCTCCAACTAACTCGAGCTGAACTGAAAACAATAAATGACTGCTATAAAGACTGAAAATTAGAGAAAAAGGTCCTCGTACCATGAGGACTCACCAACCGCGGATGTGTAGATGTAGGTACTCGGAGATCACTGTCGTTGTTGAGACTGAGCACCTGAACCTATATTATGAGACAATGTAGCACATAGACATATATGTGGATCAGTACTTTGAAGATATATTGAGTATATGGGGGTGTATGCTATAAGTAAACATTATTATTACTCTTTATAAAACCATGCATGCTGGTATAAATGACTCACATAGCTTGAATAAATCTGAAATCTAAATGTCATAAATCATGAATAATGAAATATGTAGCATAAATCTCGTGAGTCATTATACTTAGTTCTAAAATATGTATTCTCCTCTTATTCTCAAAGCTTGTAAGCAAAAGGAATCTTAAAACAATAACTTGCAAAACTTATTCTTTTATCTTAAGGAGAATAGGACTTTGGGAATTCAAGGACTTGGAACTTTAGGACTATAAAGCTTTGGAGACTCTGGGATCTTGGGAGTTTCTTCTAACTGACATAAACCATGTGAGCGACATGGAGTCCAATGTCTTACCCACGTTAGGGAGAGCTGTTCAACCCTTTCCATCGGAGTAGAACCTTAACTTTAGTGATCACTATCTTAACCCACTTGAGGTAAATCATAATCCTATGGTGGCTCGTAGTTCTGAGGCATGAAACCTTGGAATCAAGACCAACTCGGTACTAAATACTACACTCATAATTAGGCTCAGAACTTTTAGGAAATCCACCTTAAAACAGTACAAGGATGTATAGAGGAAGCCAATTATACTTCTCTTTGCTTTAAATCATAAATACTGTAGATTTCTATTTTTGCTTAGGATTCAAAGATCAAATTTCTTCCTTAAAACTTGGTAAACAATCATCAAGGAGGCTTAAAATCATGGTCTTATTAAAATATCAAGGCTAAATCTTAGGGCTTAAAGCCTATGTTTCAAACTTATGTTAAAACACCAAAAGGTTCATGCTTGATAATGTAATTATTGGTAAATCAACTCAAAATCTAAAAAAAAATGATCATATGCATACATATTCAAAATTAGACATGTAACTCAACATCCAAATCACCTAAGGTCTCAAAATCATGCAATTAGCAACATGGGGTATAAACCCTAACTTAAATTTCATGGAAATCATATCAAAATAAGGAAATTTGTAACTTAAAGTAAGTTTTAGGGCACACTAATGAAAGAATTATTCTTGTTGAAACCCCACATACCTTATTTGGCTTGATTCGATGGAACAAGTTGACTTTTGAAGCCTTGAGAATGTTATTGGAGGCTTTTCTTGAAGGTTCTTGAATAGTGATGTTTTAATTCTTGAATTTCCTTGAAGAAGGGTTTGAACCTTGTTCTTGAGGATTGATCTTGAAAGGAATCCTAATTTTGATGCTATGGATGAATATGAAGTTATGTGCTTGGATTTAATTTAATTAGGTGTTAAAAGGGGAGGGAAAGACCCAAAAATCCTTTTAAAATGGCTTAAAATCGCTAAACGGAGGTCCCCGACGGTTTGGGTGACGAACCGTCGCCCTGGGGATGGATAGTCCGTTCAACCCATCACTTTTTGGCCAGAAAACAGGCTTACTACCTCAGTTGCGATGGTTTTAGCGATGGTCCGTCGGCCTTCCCATCGCACTTTGGCAGTCCAGACAGCTCACTGTAAAACAACCATAACTTTTTACTCTGATACTGGATTTAGGAAAAATTGGTATATTTGGAAAGGTAATTCAATTATCTATATTTTAGTGGGTCATGACCTCAAAAATTTGTAGCATAACAAAATATATGCTCATTTGAAGTTAACTATACCAAAATCCTTCTCAAGAATTTAATCGGTAAGGGATGTTTTGATTCACCTAATAGCTAGAACATATTTGAGGCCTTAATACACACCAACCTTGATCATAAAACTACCAATGCACTATAAGTTTTTCTCATGAGCTTAAAGAATGTTTATACTATCGTTTGGAATTCTTGGGGTATTCAATATCTCCCCCTTGGGAACATTCGTCCTCGAATGAGGTTGGCTAGCTGAGAAACCTAAGGATGCACAGCTGAAAAAAATAACTAAACTAATTCTACATCATTCTAATCCTTTGAGTAATTTTGTAAATCCATGAACTTATAAAGAAGGCACTATGTAGCTGAATACATTCTTAGAAAAGAACTGAATCAACGAAGAGTAGTACCTTTGACTAAATTTGAGTTTACGGTGAATAGATGAGGGTACTTGGCTCGCATATCTGCTTTTGCTTCCCAAGTAGCACCCTCAACTGACTGGTTCCGCCAAATAACCTTGACTAAGGGAACTTTTTTGTTCCTTTGTCTACGGATCTGATGGTCTAGAATCTCAACAGGAATATCTTTATATAAAAGATTGTTCTGAACATCTGAGCTCTCTGATGGATCTACTACAACGAAATCACTGATGCACTTCTTAAGCATAGAGACGTGAAAGACAGGATGCACAGCTGACAAATCTGAAGGCAATTCAACCTCATAAGCTACTTTCCCAACACGTCTCAGAATACTATAAAGGCCAACATAACGGGGACTAAGCTTTCCCTTTTTACCAAATCTCTTCACCCCTTTCATGGGTGAAATCTTCAAATATACTAAGTCATCAATTTCAAACTCAAGATCTCTTCTTCTCACATCTGCATATGATTTCTGGCGACTTTGGGTTGTCTTCAATATTTCTCTAATCAACTTTACTTTTTCCATAGCTTCAAACACTGCATCAAGCCCTAGCAAGGTGGCCTCACCCACTTCAAACCAACCTATGGGTGCTCTACATCTCCTCCCATAAAGAGTCTCAAATGGGGCCATCTGAATGCTAGAATGATAACTGTTATTATTAGTGAACTCGATCAATGGCAAATGCTCATTCCAACTACCCTTGAAATCAAGAGCACATGCCCTCAACATGTTTTCTGGAGTTGCGCCCTTTTCCTAGGTCTTTGGTGCTCTACCTTAACCTGTTGGCAAGTTGTGCACTTTTCCACAAACTCTGCTATATCTTTCTTCAAACCACTCCACCAATATATTTCCCACAAGTCGCGGTACATCTTGGTAGCGCCGGGATAAATAGAATATCACACGCCATGCGCTTCAGCCATAATTCTCTGCCTCAAATCATCAACACAAGGAACACACAATCTATCCTGAAATCTCAACACGCCATCACCTCCTTGGGAGAAAACCTCTACCTTTTGGTCTTTAACCGACTCCTTTAGTTTGACCAAACTAGAATCCATGTCCTACTTTTCCTTTACTTCCAAAACTAACGAAGATTTAAAACTACTCTGAACCCAAACATGCCCCTCAGCTGAATCAAGAAACCTAACACCCAATCTAGCCAAACGATATAATTCACGAGCTAATTCTTTCTTATCTTTCTTCACATGAGCAATACTACCCATAGATAACCTACTAAGGGCATCTACCACTACATTGGCTTTGCTCGGATGATACAACACGCTCATATCATAATATTTTAGCAACTCTAACCATCTCCTATGAATAAGATTTAACTCCCTCTGAATAAATATATACTGCAAGATTTTGTGGTCCGTAAACACATTAACATGAACACCATACAGATAGTGTCTCCAGATTTTCAAAGAAAAAACCACGGCAGCTAATTCAAGATCATGGGTTGGGTAATTCTTTGTATACGGCTTCAACTGTCAAGAGTCATAGGCTATAAACTTACCTCTCTGCATCAATATGCAACCCAAACCAACTCTAGAGGCATCACAATACACCACAAAACCATCTGTACCATCGGGCAATGTTAATACTGGGGCTGAAGTGAGTCAAGTTTTCAACTCCTGAAAACTCTTCTCGTAGGAATCTAACCATAGGAACTTAATTTTCTTTTAGGTCAATCGGTTCATGGGAGATGCAATAGATGAGAAACCTTCAACAAAACGGCGGTAATAGCCAGCTAGACCCAAGAAACTTCTAATGTCTGATGGACAGATAGGTCTAGGATAATTTCTTACGACTTCTGTCTTTTACGGATCAACTCTAATGCCTTCGGCTGAAATAATATGACCGAGAAAGGCTACTAACCTTAGCCAAAACTCACACTTGCTGAATTTGGTGAACAATTGGTGATCTCAGAGAGTTTCCAAGACAATTTTAAGATGAGCTGCATGGTCATCCTCACTACGGGAGTAAACAAGGATATCATCTATGAACACTATGAAAAACATATCAAGATACTATTTGAACACTAAATTCATGAGGTCCATGAAAGCTGCTGGAGCATTAGTTAGCCCGAAAGACATGACTACAAACTTGAAATGACCATAAAGGGTTCGAAAGGCTGTCTTTGAAATATCACACTCCCTTACTTTAAGCTAATGATAGCCGGATCTAAGGTCTATCTTTGAGAAATAACTTGCACCTTGCAATTGATCAAATAGGTCATCAATTCTAGGAAGAGGGTAGTTGTTCTTGACTATGATCTTATTAAGCTAGCGATAGTCAATGCACATAAGCAAAGAACCATCTTTTTTTCACATAAACAGGACGGGTGCACCCCATGGAGAAACACTGGGCCTTATGAAACCTTTATCTAGAAGATTTTTGAGTTTCTCTTTTAACTCCTTAAGTTCTACGGGTGCCATACGGTAAGAAGGGATAGAAATAGGCTATGCATCGAGAAAAATGTCAATACCGAACTCTGTTTCCCTATCAGGAGATACCCCTGGCAGATCTTCTGGAAACACATCTGGAAACTCATTAACTATATTGACTGACTAAATTGTTGGAGTCTCAGACTTAGTGTCTTTAACTCAAACTAGATGATAAATCAAAATTTTAGAAATCAACTTTTTGGCCTTAAGGTAAGATATGAAATGACTCTTGGGAGATATAAAATTTCCAACCACTCAAAGACTGGCTCATATGGGAATTAAAACTTAACCACATGGGTGCGACAATCTATAGATGCATAATAAGAATGAATCTAATATACCCAGAATAAGATCAAAATCAACCATATATAACTCTATCAAATCTACAAATATGACCATATGAAGAACAGTAATAGAACACTTTTTTGTAAACTTGCTTAGCAATAACTGACTCTCCTACTGGGGTAGAAACCAGGATAGGCTCAGGGATCTTTTCAAAACTTATCTCAAAATTCACAGCAAATAACGGAGTCACATAAGAGAAACTTGACCCAGGTTCCAACAATACATACACATCAAAATAAAAGACACGAAGCGTACCAGTAATAACATCTGGTGAATTCTTTTACTCCTGGTGGGATGGCAAAGCATAGAATTAATTCTGGTGCTGACCGCTAGCAGTGCTGGATGAAATGCCTTGAGGAGAGACTGGACGAGCTAAAGGAGCTGGTGCAATGGTAGCCTGAGTCTGGGGTCAAATATCTTGGCTCCCCTTCCTAGTATGCGGACACTCTCTAAGTCTATGGCCCAACTTTCCACAACCAAAACAACCCTTCTGCTCAGCCAAGCACTCTTCAGGATGGGTTCTACCACACTTAGCATAGGGAGGATAACTGGGCCTGCTGCTCACACTATTCTAATACTTGGACATGGAAGACTTACCCCACTGTTCCTGCCTATTTATGGGTGTGGGAGCACTGGCTGATGAAGGCACTGGCATAGCCAAATGATTCTGAAACTACGGGCAGTTCCCTCTATAGGATCTAGGCTGACCATACTCAGACTTCACTAATCTAGCCCTCTTATGTCCTCTTACTCTCTCTCTCTCCTTTATATTTTCTACCTTAATCTATTGAGAATACATCATCAGTTTAAAAATATCTATCTCTCTATTGAGCATAGCAGTTCTACACTCCTTAACCACCAATCCAGACACACCTGTCATAAACTTAGTCATATTAGATCTGGGGTCAGTTATCAAGTCAGGATCATGCTTAGATAACTGGTTGAACTTGAGAAAATACTCATTTACTAGCATGGAGCCTTACCTAAAGGTCATGAACTCCTCTATCTTTACTTCCCTCATCTCAAGTGGGAAGAACTTGTCCAAGAATGCATCCTGAAATACCTTTCAAGTCATAAGAGTTGCATTCTCCCATCTATTCTTCCTCCACATCACTACCCAATCCTAAGCAATATCCTTCAGCCTATAGGATGCCAATTCTACACTCTCCTTATTAGAAATATGCATAACTTGGGTGACCTTTTTCACCTCATCAAGATACAATTACGGGTCCTCACCTGCCATCGACCTAAAGAATTCCAACAGATTCATCCTCATAAAATCATGAATTCTAGCTATGGCTGCATCAACCCTTGCTAATACGGAACAACCGCCTAATTGTTGGATTGCACAGTAGCAGTCACAGCTCGAGCTAACGTCTGAAAAGCAGCTCAAAATTTGGCATGAGACACATTCTCATTCAAGGAATCGATAGGTTGGGGTGGCTAGTTTTCATTTCTACGAGTATTAGCTCTACGGGGAGGCATTTTCTGTCATAAAAGTGCATGATTTAATATTATATAGAGATAGTTGAAGGTACGATGGATTCTGAAAGAAAGAGATGACTTTTCCTAAAACATCCCATAGCCTCTTTCTTATAGATGTAGCGCGTTTCACACTGATAACCAAGACTCTACGTAACGCGGCTTGTCTAACTTCATAGAAATCTTTAAAACTGACTCTGATACCAAGTTTTTGACGCCCCAAAATCTCATTTCGAGATATCACACGATGCTTAAGGATACAAGTAGCCCAAGCTAACCCTTCGAGCTTGCTACTAAGTCTAGAACTTATTTTCAAATAAATAAATTAAATAGTAACTCTATATTATGTTAAATTTGGGCTAAAATAACTGAAAAACATCATTTGAATAACAAATATTGAAAATCTAGAAACTCCACCTAATAGTCCGACAAGCCTCTACTTACTAAAGAACTAGAGAGTCATTGGGACAAACTCCCAACTGACTCGAGCTGAACTGAAAACAATAAATTACTGCTATCAAGAATGAAAATTAGATAAAAAGATCCTTAAACCATGAGGACTCACCAATTGTAGAAGTGTAGATGAAGGTACTCGGAGATCACTGTCGCTGTTGAGACTAAGCACCTGTACCTATATTATGAGACAATGTAGCACATAGACATATATGTGGATCAGTACTTTGAGGATGTAATAAGTATATGGGGATGTATGAAATAAGTAAACATTATCACTACTCTTTATAAAACCATACATGCTGTTATAAATAACTCACATAGCTTGAATAAATCTAAAATCTAAATCTCATAAATCATGAATAATGAAACATGTCGCATAAATCTTGTGAGTCATTATACTTAGTTCTAAAATCTATATTCTCCTCTTATTCTCAAAGCTTGTAAGCAAAAGGAATCTTAAAATAATAACTTTCAAAACTTATGCTTTTATATTAAAGAGAATAGGACTTTGGGAACTCAAGGACTTGGGAACTTTAGGACTATAAATCTTTGGAGACTTGGAGAATCTGGGAACTTAGGAGTTTCTTCTGACCGATATAAACCATGTGTGCTGACATAGAGTCCAACGTCTTTCCCACGTTGGGGGGAGCTGTTCTACCTTTTCCATCACAGAAGAACCTTAACTTTAGTGATCACTATCTTAAACTACTTAGGATAAACTCGATACTAAATACTACTCCCATACTTAGGCTCAAAACTTTTATGAAATTCACCTTAAAACAGTACAAGGATGTATATAGGAAGCCAATTATACTTCTCTTTGCTTTAAATCATAAATACTGCAGATTCCTATTTTAGCTTAGGATTCAAAGATCAACTTTCTTCCTTGAAACTTGGTAAATAATCATCAAGGAGGCTTAAAATCATGATCTTCTTAAAATATCAAGGATAAATCTTAGGTCTTAAAGCCCATGTTTCAAACTTCTGTTAAAACACCAAAAGGTTCATGTTTGATAATGTAATTATTGGTAAATCAACTCAAAATCTAAAAAAAAAAAAAAATATGATCATGTACATAAATATTCAAAAGTAGACATGTAAATCAATATCCAAATCACTTAAGGTCTCAAAATCATGCAATTAGCAAAATGGGGTATAAACTCTAACTTAAATTTCATGGAAATTATATCAAAATTCAGAAATTTGTAACTTAAAGTAAGTTTTTGGGCACAAGAACAAAAGAATTATTTTTATTAAAAATTCACATACCTTATTTGGCTTGATTTGATGGAACAAGTTGACTTTTGAAACCTTGAGAATGTTCTTGGAGGTTTTTCTTGAAGGTTCTTGAATGGTGATGTTTTGATTCTTGAATTTCCGTGAAGAAGGGTTTGAACCTTGTTCTTGAGGATTGATCTTGAAGGAACCCTAATTTTTATTCTATGGATGAATATGAACTTTTTTTCTTTGATTTGATTTGATTTAATTAGGTGTTAAAAGGGGTGGAAAAGACCCAAAATCCTTTTTAAAATGGCTTAAAATTGCTAAATGGAAGTCCCCGACAGTTTGGGCGATGAACCGTCGCCCTGGGGACGGACCGTCTCTTCAACCCATTGATTTTTGGCCAAAAAATAGGCTTACTACCTCAGTTACAATGGTTTGGACAGCATTCCATCGCAGGCACAATGGTCTGTCACCATTTCTGTCGCACTTTGGCAGTCCGAACAGCTCACCATAAAACGGCCATAAATTTTTACTCTGCTACCGAATTTAGGTAAAATTTATATAGTTGGAAATTTATTTCAATTATCTATCTATTGGTGGGTCATGATCTCAAAAATTCATAGTATAACAAAAGCTATGCTCATTTGAAATTGACTATACCAAAATCCTTCTCAAGAATTCAATCGGTAAGGGATGTTTTGATTCACCTAATAGCTAGGACATATTTGAGGCCTTAATATACACCAAAATTGATCATAAAACTACCAATTTACTATAATTTATTTCTCATGAGCTTGACGCATGGTTCTACTATCGGTTGGAATTCTCAAGGTATTACAGTTCGAAGATGAACTAGTATTTTAGTGATGGATAATATAATAATGATAGTTGTGATTTTTCCCTTTTTATGTATTTTGACCATTTTTTCCTTCCAATAGTTGTTACATATTATTTGTAAGTAGTGGGGATGGTTTGAACGGTACTCAATGCATTTTGGAGTGATTTAGGAGAGTTTAAGACCATTTGAGGTTTTACAAGCCATTAGTTTGACTTCAGTTAATATATTGAGTTTCGTGCACTAGATGACAATTTGGGCTGTCTCATTAGATCCAGAATATCAATTTTGGATTTGTAGCGAGGTTGGTTTAGATTCAAAGCCTTTATTTTGCATTTCAACCCTTATTTCATAAACTAGTAAAATAAGCCTTAAAGAGGTTTGGGGGCTAATTTATTGTAAATGACTTATTTTTTAAAATTTGATGTTGCTATTGAATTTGGAATGTCAAAAATATCCTAGTAGAAAATATTATTTAGTTTTGTGGGGTCTCTAATGAATCTTGAGGAACCGTTCGGAGAGTTTAAAGTTAAAGTTTCAGCTGGTGCAATAGCTGAGATCTAGTGCATTAGGCCTTGATCATAATTGTGTGGCCACGTGCTGTGATTGAGGGACTCAATGACATTTTTCATCACAATCACGTGGTGGTTTGACCGCATGGGTATTCTAGTAGATCAAGTAGGGTTCTTCATCACGGTCGTGAGGCCCACATCGATATGTGCGATGAGCAATTTAACCCAGGTTAATATTGACCCTTGCAATCTTGAGGTGGGTCCGCAATCATGGGGAACTATTCACAAATAGTACAAATACCCCATTTTTGTGATTTTCGCCAATTCTTTTGGACTAGAAAACTTTAGGAAATGGTGATTTCTAGAATTTTCTTCACTATTTATGCTTGGATAAGCTCCAGACTCATATTCCCATTAATTATATCTTCAAAAACTCCTTCTAACCTTGTTTTCAAACTAGAATTTGGAGATTTGGGGTAAACTCTTGAAATGATTTTTCATTTATTTGAACACGAATTTCAACTCAATTTTACTTAGGTTTTCAAATATAGACTCCTTTTGACTTTGGGAACATATTTCTAAAATACAATTATGGTTTTACCATTTTTATTTTCAAACCTATTTTTATACTAATTTTGGACCTGAGTTAAATATAGCTAAGATAGATATCATTTGCTTTCTATTGATGAGTAGATTATGTTTTTTTATAGTTAGCTCGTGCCAAGACCACTCATGAAGGAAAAACTCTGTACTGAAGGCTCCAAATTGGATTTTCAACTTTTCAAGGTAGGATATGGCTTAACTTTCTTTGAACTGGGATGAAAAGTTAATTTTCTCATAAAGCATTCTTTGGGTTAGGGAATTTAGTTGAGGGAGTAGTATTTTAGATTTATTGTTATTATCATGTGCCTGTTGGCTTATTTGCATAGTATTGTTAACTTGAGAAAATATAATTGTGATGATTCTCGAGTGGGGGCTTTCGTTGACATTGTAATCCTTATTTGTGCATTAATTGATATTAATATTGTTGTGCTGCACGTGCAGGGGATTGAATAGATATTATAGGCCTTTTTGAATAATAATTGCCTTTGTCATGAAAGTAATACCTAAGAAAGGGTTTTTGAGATGATATTATCCATGTTAACATAATTATTCACTTTAGAGGTGATAAGAAGGGATTACATCATGACTATTATAGGAGATTTGAGCTCATTTATACCATTATTGAGTTGATTCATTAACGTCATTAAGATTTGGTTATGAGCATGAATCCTTATCTTATTTATTCATATTTATAGAAATTGGTACCACAGAGAAACACTTTATAAAATTCTTGATCCGTGAATATTAGCCGGAGAGGTAAGTGAGATATCTTATAAAAACCTTGATTAATGAAGATTATCCAAAGATATTAATTGAGATATGAGAAGGTATATAGGTTGTAAACCCCCATGGGTCCTGTCTTGAAACATTGAGACTCGGAAGGTATGAAAAGCTATCAATTGCTTACATTATCACTATCATATCATCATCACCTTCCATTGCATTATATTACATTGTTGTATTTTCACTTATATGGTGTTGTTTTGTAGTTAATTTCCTTAGTTATATTATGTATGTATCTTTTATTTGATGTGACATGGACTTATGACTCTTTCGATGCTTAAAATAAAGGAAATTGCTAGTTTAAAGACATGTTTTTTGTGGATATGTTATGGTATTTATAGGTCAAATAGTCCGAATAAGGAAAGTGCAAAAACTTTAACTAAAAATGCATCAAACATACATAACCACGACCATTAGATCTGACAATGGTCGTACCTTGCTATTATGGGAAGAACCTGAGAAAGTGAAAAATGAAAAAAATTAGACAAATACACCCCCACAATAGTAAATAGATGCTACGATCGTTAAATTAATCATGGGTGAAGAGTCCAGGAACAAAGCTTGCAGATTTTAAGGATCAAAAGGATAAGCTAAGGGGATCCCACAATCGTGAGATGATGCTATGACCTTGTCCTGAAGATAGTAATAAAAAAGTTCAGAAATAGTAAAAGTCAATGGTGGAAAGAGAGAAAGGCTCACTTGGTAGTACCATGATATCACAAGATTGTACTGAGCATTGTTCCAGTCAATATTTAAAAGAAGTAAAAATTTAAGTGTCAACCTACGAACATATAGGATGATAGTGGTATCTACTCATGATCGTACCTTCCTTCGTCTGAGGCACCATTTTAGCAAATTCCACTGTATTTAGAATAGGTTTTATTGATGTCTATAAATACTCCCATTAGGTTTATTGTTTTATTTTTTCCGTATATTGATACTTTTGAGGCATATTGTTTTCTTTGAAGTATTAACATTCAGTTTAGGGTTTAATCAAAAAGAGAGATTTATAGCTTCCATCTTGTTCTTGTAAGTTCATAATTATGATATATGGTTAGAATTGTTATTGTGTGCTTATGATTATGAGTAGTTAAATATCAGAACTAGGGTTATGGGAACCATGATAGATTAAGAAAGTAGTGTTCAAACTATATGTGATTCTCAAAGGGTGTTTGTGCATGCATTGTAATTTTCTTCGTTATGATTGCTTTTTGAAGGTGCCCAACATTAGAACTCACCTTATCCTTACTCATAATGAAAGAAGGTTTAATGGATGGAAAAAGAAAATTAATAATGAAACTTACAGCTATCAACCTCCATTTAATTAAATTAATCCTGTAAATCAAATAAGTTAATATGGAATCAATGATAAGGGTTAGTAATGCACAAATTATGAGATATTAATTCATAATTGGGGATAGTCGCTGAATAGGGCATAAAGTTATTTAGATGAACATAATCTATTGATTATTTATGTCAAGCACTACGAGGATCGCTAGTACTGTGAACCTACAGAGTCATGAAGTTATGGTAAGAAAGTCCCAGTGCCTCTCTCACGTTGATTACAAAGTCCAACGAAAATCAATAACTTGTTGCTATTTGAAGTTTTCAAAATTCCCCTTTATTGAAAATTATTTACTAATTGCTTAGATAAATGCTTGATAGATATTTTGACTTATTCCTTATGGGATCGATCCCAAATTAGTTGGGTTCTATATTATATCAACAACTACTTTAGACTTTTATTGGAGGTATAATTTGGGCGACATGGAATTTTGACACCATTGTCAGGGAATACGATTACGAAGTTGATTTATTGTGTTTGTATGGTTGTTGGTTTCTATTTCCTTTTTTTTTTGTTATTTTTAGGTCTCACCAATACATGACCAACACTAGTAGTAAAGAAAATCCCCTAATTCCACTTGATCTAGAAATTGAGAGAACTCTAAGAGCTAGAAGAATGATGGTTAATAAAGGAGTTCATAATGAAGGAGTTGTAGATGAGGGAGTCCTGAATCAGCCAAGGAATCCTTTGGTCTTTATGAAACAATGGAATAAATCACTACTCATTTGGTTGTAGAAGTGAATATCAGACAAGAAGATACCATAAAGGCAATATGGGAAGAAAGAGCTAGACGGTAAAAATGGTCCATTTGGCCGCACTTGAGGAGAAAAAAAGGCAAACACGGAATAGGGGTAAACAACCTCCTCAACATTATGCTCCTTAGTTTGATGATGCAGAGGATGAACTAAAATTTTCTGAGGTGACTAAAATAGGTGGTATTGTTCCACTTCTATTGCCATTAGGAACTAAGTTTGACATCACTAGTGCTATGATCTAGTTAATGAACTTGAATGGAGTGTTTATGGGTATTCGGATATGAATCTTCATCTGATGAACTTTGTAGGGATTTGCACTTTCTATAATTTGCCTAGTATGAGTCAAGATACTATTAGTCTATGATTGTTTCCTTTCTCTATGACTAAAGAAACCAGTCTATGCTTGATCATAACTTGGCAAAAACTGAAGACTGTTTTTGGAGTAGTTTTTCCACCTTTTAGGATATTGCAATTGAAAGATAAGATCTATAACTTCAGGCATCTATATTTTGAAGCATTTCATGAAACTTTGTTGAGATTTAATAAGAAGTTATAGAAAGTCCTAAATACCAGAATACCAAGCCAAACTTTGCTTGAGATCTTCTACAGAGGTTTAAATGCGAAGGTTGATTTGTTGAGTACACTCCCTCATGTTCTTGAGCTCCTTCACATTCAAAGCAATTCCACTCTCAAAATAGTATGTTTCTTTCTAATTCTTTGAAATTATGAATATAATTAAGAATAAAGGAAGGATTAGAAGTACATACCTTCTAAAGTGCATAGAAAAGTACCAATTGATTTCAAAGGGAGTAGAGTATTCAAAATTAATTAAATTCTCGACAATGTAAAGATATTTTGTTAAATGGATGAAAAGGGAGAAGCCTGAGTACCTTGTAATTTTCAAATAAGGTCAATAACATAATTTTAAATTGGTTTAATGTCAGTGTAAACTCCATGACACAACTAATGATCATTGTATCTTGGTACGATTATTGATTGGTGTAGGTGCCAGTTTGTAAGGTGCAAGAGTTAAATAGATGATCACATCTAATGATTATCATATCTGGATATGATCATGAGTAGGAGTCATGTGATGTGACAACACTTAGGATATTTTAAGAGGGACTTTCAACGAGTGAAAAGACGATCATGCTTTCATACCATGAGTCATCTGCATAAAATACTTTATGCCTACTTTTGTGTAACTTTCAGACTACCTAATTTTCTATAGTTATTATGGAACGTAAATTTAAAAGTAAGAATTAGTAAGAGGCTGCTTGTAATTAATTAGCAAAGAAGAGGGCACTGAAAGACCAACCCTCAGCCTCAAAGATTGAGTCATAGAAATTTAGTGGTTCAGAGGTTGAATAATCTCAAGCGGTAATGATGATCAACATAATACTTAAACCTAGTTTTCTAAGGCCAAACTGTACTATCCAAAATATTATATGACTACCCCAATTGAGCTTCCTAGTTTGATGAGGGAGGTCAAGCTGCAAACCCAACTAAGGATGAACCAGAGGCTACTAGGAAAGAGAACGAGATGGGTTCATCTGAGAAAGGTGTATTTGTGGATGATTTTGATAGTGCTAATCCAAAATCTTTCAAATGAGTTACTGCTACAAATCCATCTTACATAGGGGTACTCGAGATGATAGAGAGTCCCAAACTCCCAAGACTATTACACTGATGAGGTGTCCTTAAATAATAGAGGGAACTAAAAGTGAAGCATCTAAGAAGAACATTTCATGCTACTTGGGGCACTATAGAGGGTTCCAAAACTAAATTGAGTATTCTAGAAATACACTTGATTAGATAAATAAACAGGTGGGAAACTTTGGGGCTGAGTTGGTGATAGAATTTTATACCAACTATATAGCGAAGATTGAAAATATGAATCCTTCTGGGAAGAAAAAAAGATTGAAGGAAGCAACCCAAATCAGACATAGTGATAGTGTGGGGTAAAGATACTGATATTTTAGAAAAGGCTATTTCTAGGGCCTTATATAGTGATGCTTTTGACATACCAGTGATAACTTCAGAATATGACTACGGATGAAGGAATTGAGAAAAGTAAAGTAGCTATGTTCTGTGGATAATTTGATGCATTACAAGTGGTTGGTGGGATATATTGTCAAAGCTAAGAAAGAGACAAAATGGATAAATAGTACAACAATATACAAAAACAAACTAATATTCGCTGTCAAGGCTTGGTGGTCCATTGTCAGGCACCATATAGACAATCTAAATAGGTGGGAAACTTTGGGGCTGATTTGGTGATATAATTTTACACCAAATATGTATCGAAGATTGAAAATATGAATCCTACTTAGAAGAAAAAAGATTGAAGGAAGCAACCAAGATCAGACATAGTGATATTGTGGGGTAAAGATACTGATATTTCAGAAAAGGCTACTTCTATGGCCTTATATAGTGCTGCTTTTGATATACCAATGACGACTTCAGAATATTACTGCAGATGAAGAATTTGAAAAAAGTAAAGCAGCTAAGTTCTGAGGATCTGTGAGGCCTTGTGTTTGCAATGAAGGGGATCTGTGGTAACATTTAAAGTTGTAGAACCTAATTTTTTTCCCATTTTTCTTAATTCCCAACACCATTAAACTCCTACAGAGCTTAGTGAGCGTGAATATTAATCCTTGGGTGTCAGGGGTGAGCTAGAGAGGTTGTTGGTCCATTTTCTCAACTTTATCTTCATAAGTTTCCATTAAATTCTTGATTAATCTTTCTATTTAAATTCAAATACTTAGCTTACTTTGTGGGGTGATTTTGGGCCCATTTATGCTTCGCTTTCACCTATTGTTGTAAATTACCCTTGAGCTTAGAGGAATTTTTTATGGTTCAAACTTATGATTTCATAAGTAGTCCCCACATGGGTCTTTTGCCTCAATTTTTCACCCAAAGAATTATATGCAGTATGGCTATTGTTTATCTTATATTTATGCATAAGTAATTACATTGATAGTGTGACATCATGCAGAGGGTTTTTTAAAGGGAAAAGCTTTGATTTATTAGCCTTTATCAATCTTTCAAGGGGTCCAGATAGGCTAGAATCACCTTCCTCTTAAATTAAAATTAAGTATTATATTAGTGTGGTACTATGCTAGATTTGGGTGGGTACTTATGTCTTGGTTGTTGATTTAGCAATTATAGGATTTGTTAGTCGATTAGAAAACTTTTTGGGTAGCCCATCCTTCCCTATGATTGAATTAGATTGATATCTTATGACTATTTTAGGCTTACTTAGTACCTTAGAGGAGTCATAAAGCCTTAGGTTTGGGTGGGTTACTTTAGTATGAATTTGTGGGACTAGTTGCGAGTCTCATCGATCTTTCTCTAGGTAGTATGCTTCGTTTAACTTCTTGTAGACTTAAGAAGCCTTTTAGTCATGAGCTTAGATCAAATATTGGATCTTTGGATGACTTAGGCAATTTAATGGATACAGTTAATTTTGTTAACCTAGATAAAATGACCTTTCGGCTTTTTACACCACGCACTGAGACTTGTTAGTTAATGTTACACCTCTTATTGATTTGATCATGTTACCTAGTAGTGATATTAAATAAAGTAGAAAGAAATTCATGATATTGACACCTTATGACACTTGGATTTATTATTAAGTATCAATTTGATTCCGATGATTTATAGCTCCCTTGATATTTGTTATATTGGGGTCATTTATGGCATTTGCTTCATGGCATTTTTTTACTTGTTCCGGTTCAAGTCCGAAAATCATAATCTATATGCGAAACTTTATTATGATGATTCTATTCTTTTTTTTGGCTCAAGTTTGACATTTATAGTTTGAAGAGGGGTTAAGGTATATTGTCATATTGGGCATACTTTAACATTTCTATTGTTAGAACTTTCTCCTTGTTTGCATCCGCTTGGCTCATAGGGGCTCGATTGGATTATTTTCCTCTTGCATGTGCTTTCTGGGCTTAAATTTAGGTGATAGTTAGATGGTACGCATTTTAAGTTATTTATTTTGTCTACTTATCGTTCAATGTTGATTTGGGTATTTATTTTGGATTTAACCTTATCCTTGACTTGAACTTATTTTCTTGCATTTTATTATACTTTCATTATGATTTATCTCAATCGACTGATTGTATCTATTGAGTACCCATTATTTTTGGTACTCATGCTACACTTTTGCATCTTTTTTTATATAGATTCGAGTACTAGCTGTCGTTGTTGACATTTTATTCAGGCTTGCTTTTTGAGGGATTTAGAGATACGGTGAGCTTTTAGAGCCAAAGTTGATTCTCTGTTCTTCTGCTATTTTTGAAAAATCTTTACTTTTCTGAGACTATTTGTATATAGATACTATTTATTACTCTGCGCTTTTTTATTTAGAGGCTCTGGTACTGACCATACCAGGTCATGTGCATTCTTGTTACATGTGTCCTTTTTTTCCCTGTCTTTTAGTACTTCATCATTATTTATCCTATTAGTATTCTACTTATATGATTAAATTTTGTATTCTTTAATTTTTTACTATTTATCTCATTACTTGTCATTTCGGGGTATGTTTGACTTACCTACTAGTGGGTTAAAATAGTTACCATCTTGACTTGAAAATCGGGTCATGAAAATTTAGAATTAGTGAAAGTCAAAGGTGGAAAGCAAGAAAGGCTCCCACGACCTCACCATGATACCACGAGCTTGTATTGAGAATTGTTCAAGCTAAGATCTGAAAGGATCAAAAAGTCAAGTTTCAACCTATGAGCATATAGGACGATCATGGTATCTACCCATGATTATACCTTCCTTCGTTCAAGGCACTGACTCAGAAAATCCCATTGTATCTAGGATAGGTTTTATTCATGTCTATAAATACTCCAAACAGGTTTATTGTTTCGATTTTACATTCTATTAACACTCTTGAGGCATATTGTTTTTCATTGATGTATTACCACTAATTTTTAAGGTTTTAATCAAAAAGTGAGATTTGTGGCGTCTATCTTCTTCTTGTAAGTTTATAATTACCATAGTTTTTTGGAATTTTTATTGTGTGTTTGCGATTATGAGTAGCTAAACACCATAACTAGGATTGTGGGAACCAAGCCAGATTAACAAAAAGTGTGTAAAGTATGATGTGAATCTTAATGAATGTTTATGCATGTATTGTGATTCTCTTCTGTATGATTTTTTTTCTAACATTGGCCAATGTTAGAACTTGCCTTGTCCTTATTCACAATGAAAGAAGGTGTAACAAATAGAAAAAAAAAATAACAATGATACTTAAAGCTATCAACCTCCATTTAATTAACTTGAGCTGGTAAATATGATAGTTAATATGGGATCAATGATAGGGGTTAGTAATGGAAAACACATAAGACGTTAATTCGTGATTGGGGAGTAAAGTAGTTTAGATTAACATAAACTATCTGCATGTCAAGTATCATAAAAGATCACTAATATAAGAAACCTACAGAGTTATGAAGTTTTGGGGAATACAATCCTAGTACCTCTCTCACATTGATTACAAAGTCCATCGAAATCAACTGCTTGTTACTATTTGAATTTCTCAAAATCCCCCTTGGAAATTATTTATTAATTTCTTAGATAAACACTTAGTAGATATTTTGACCTATTCCTCGTGGAATCGACTCCAACCTAGTTGGATTTTATATTCGATCAACGACCACGTTATACTTTTATCAGAGGTGAAATTTGGGCGACATCACTTTTATTGTCTTATATCTTAGAACTGTTAGTAGAGACTGTCTGAGCTACTGTTTGAAAACTTTTGTTTGCAGGTGATGTGCTTATAGAATATTTTACTTGTAGTATTTTTTTACTTCGCTCATTTGGTTTATGATACTTACTGAGTACAAGTGAACCATACTCACTTCTAATAAGTCCACTTAGTATAGATCCTAATTCGAGTACAACTCGCGGCAACTGAGTTCATGCTGTCTAAGTTGATTTTCAAGGTACATGTGAGCTCCAGTGTTTGGGGTATGCTTTTAGACATCTTCTTATTATATCTTGTCTTTATTTATTTTCAAAAACAAGCTTGTATTTTTGGATTAAATTTGTATTAGATGTTTATTACACTCATGACACCAAGTTTTGAGAATTTGGTATTTTCTTTGGATGTTTATGATATTTATGAATACTTTCGTTCTAGAAGTCATGTATCTATTATTTCTTTCTCTTTTTTATTTTTTTTTTTCGAGGAAAGTACCATCATGATCTCAACTTTTTGAATCGTGACAATAATTATCACACTTTCTAAATAAAAATTGGTACTCACTCAGATCTAATTGGTGACGGGATCCTTATAATTTAAAAAAAAATTATTGAAAAATAAAAAATAAATTTTTAAAAGAAAAGATTTCTCTCCATACTAAACCCGTAAAAGGAAAAGAAAAAAAAAGTCGAAAGTTTACCCTTGTCTTGACTCAAAAAAGGAAAAATAATTAATTAGGTTTTTGTCACGCTTGACATCATGACTAGCCGCTAGAGGTAATATATAAAAGTCTACCAAAAATATTATGCATGTGAAGTAAAATTCTCAAACTGTTAAAGGAGTAGATAATCAAATGACGACTCCCCATTATGATACGATTGATGAAGTCCGTGTAATGGTTATTGAAGATGATAAAACATCTGCTATTGAGATGGTTGAAATGCTAAAATTTCATGACTATAAAGGTGACATCTCTTGAAAGATATATGCAGAATTTATAACCTTTGGTTCTTTTATATAGCTAAATTTTGTGTGATTTTCTTTTTATATGATATTCAATTGATAGGATACTTGTTATCTCATTTGTCATTTTAATATTGATCTCTTCTTAGATTCAGTTATATATATCATGTAAATCTTGAATCTCTCTTATTCTTGTTGTCATAACTGTATTTCTATGCTTGTATGTGTTGTTCTTTTATTTAATAAATGATTTTTTTTGTGGTTATAAAGAATCAAATTAGATTCTCGATTAGCTTTCTCTAAAAAAAATGTACATAATTTTTCGAAGGAGATTGAAAATCTTATATTAATATATAGGTTGTTACAATTTATTGAATGTCCCTGAAGAGATGCAAGTTTATGTCAATTTTAATTATGTAATCAACTTATAATTGAATTTTATGCCTGATCTTTCTGCAGAGAAAAGGGAAAAATTTTCTTTGTCAATTGGTCCGATGAGAAAAACTATTAAATCTCCCAAAAATATTTTTAAAGGTATAGATCTTTGAATTTTACCAATTTACTTATCATTTAAAAATGATATTTTTTTTCTTGGGTGCTTAAGGCGTGGAGATACCAAATTAGGGTAATGAGAGGGAAAAGAACGGGTAAAAGAAGGACAAGATAAGAAATGATCTCACTGTCATTATAATTGACTTTGAGATAATTTTTTTTGTATTTTGTTGGACATAGACAAAAATAATTAATTTTCATAAAATAAAAACATTTTCCTTTTTGTTATTTTGTTCAGCTAGAAATTGTCCACTAAATTACGAGAGACTTTTTTTCCTTCGTAATTCATCAAAAATAAATTGTATCTTTTAAATAGTTTTTACTAATATATTTTAACACACACAAGTTATTTCATCCTTTTGATCATAGGCGGACCTTGTTTTTTAAAATATTTTAATTTTATTAATTTTTTCCATAATATGAAAGGAAAAATAATTTGTCTCTTGTTTGATGGCTACTAGCAAATTTTTTTCCTGGGCTCATCCTTAATGGTCATTCAATTACTTATCCTACTTTAATTTGTGAAAACAATTGATAATTTTCAGAAAATTTTCAAAGAATAAGTAAATGCTACAATTGTCTTTCACGAAGATTATATTAGAAATATGATTCTCTTTAACTATATTACCTTGCAAGAAAAGAATCTTTAACTATATTACCTTGCAAAAAAAGAAATATAACTGACAATTTTAATATAGTTTAGATGTGTTTTATTACTTTTTCTTTTTTTGGTTTTGTCTGGTTTCTGAATTATTTTGTTAGTGCTCATTGATTATTCCTTATTCAAAGTGTGTTAAATTCCTTTGACCTGAATTTTGTTGCTAGATAATTGAGATAGATCATTTTCTTTGGGGGAGAAGCTCAAATACATGGTTGAACTTTTTGAAATGGCTCAACAATGTTATTAGTTAATTGTTTGATTTATTTATTTCATCATCATCGTGACATACTTGGTTTATTTGTTTCATTTTTCATTGGTACAACTCTACTATGTCAAATTTTTCTCTGTGGCATTATCTCCCACCCCTTTTAGAATGATATATTAGAGTGATATATGTGAGTTATTTCATTGAATTCACTAATATATTTAAACCTTTTTCAATTCCGTATCACATTCTAACTACTATTAGCCCCTCAAATTTCTCCATGAGAAGATGTACATACTCTTAAGGTCACATACTCATATATATGCTTTCACTCACAACTAGACCTCATTATTGTACTCTCATTTAAACTCATCATTTTTTACTTTAACAAATTTATGTCATTTTTTCAAGCCATCTGCACTTCTCAACCACAAATTCCATCATAAAAAATACATACATTCATTCACACAATCATATGTACTTTACTTACCCAACTATGCCTCATTGTTTTATTCAAATTTTATCCTTTTGTTTGCTAGAACAAATTTTATATCTTTTTTCCAAACCATTACTACGTCCCAGCTGCTACGATATCCAAATTTCACCTTGAAAACATATAAATACTCAAGCATGTACATACTCTTGATTCTGACACACTCATGCACTTTTCATATCCAACCACATTTTTATTAGTATATTCTCTTTTAGACTAGACTTTATTTTCCTTGAACAAATTTTTTGTGTTTCTTAAATCTTTATATATATATATATAGTACGCGTGTACCTCACTTTAATGAGTTTAAACATTACACTAAAGATGGTATTTGTTTAAATAATAAAGATGAATATAATAATTAAATTTAATATATTTTGAGTATGTAAAGATGGATAATTTATTTATTAAACCTAATCTTTATCAAAAATATTTTTAAAAGTCGACCGACATTCATCTACCATCTATAAATTGCAACAAAACAATACAATGATAGAGACATCAAAATAATACAATTAATCTAATCTTTACACACAAAAATTTTCTCAAAGCCGTCTAACACTCATCTACTACCTGTAAACAATAAAAAAATGATACGATAATAGAGATATCAAAATAATACAACTAAACCTAACCTTTATATAAAAAAATTCCTCAAAGCCGATCATATTTATCTATTACCGGTAAACTGCAACAAAATAATATGATAAAAATGATATCGAAACAATACAATTAAACTTAAATTTTACACATAAAATTTTTCAAAGCCGATCGAGATTCATCTACGAATAGTAAACTACTACAAAATAACAAAGTGATAGAGATATTACGATAATACAATTAAACTTAACCTTTACCTAAAAAAAAGATAAATTAAAGCCAACCCACATTCATCTAGCATCTGTAAATTAAAATAAAACAATAAGATAATAAATATATCAAAACAATACAGTTAAACCTGACCTTTACACAAGAAATTCTTTAAAGCCAAGTGACATTTATCTACGATCTGTAAACTATAATATATATATATATATATATATACACACACACACACGTGTTGAATTCTTTATGTTAACAAATACAATGAAGAAATTGAGGGTTAGAAAATCATGCATCTACCAATCTAGACATGGAATCGAATCAAGTTAGATGAACATCAATCATATTCTCTCAATAGGCAAACCGGTTTGTTCTCTAGTTTAACGTACATCTCAATATTTATAGAAGTATTCCCTTAATAGAGTTCTATTTTAGAAGTATTTTTCTAATTGAACAGTAGAAAGGAAAATATTAATTAATTCTCCTACCATATATTTTAGGAGTCTCATATATTTTAAAAAGTCTAGTTAATATAATAAAAATAATTAAATAATAAATTACAAAAA
>NW_025862278.1:0-4053 GCF_002878395.1 Capsicum annuum
ATCCTACTACAAGTGGATTGATGTGACAGTGTCACTATGATGTTGATAATGAGCAAGAGCAAATGCTACTTTTCCTTTTTGGTCACCACAAAGTACTAGTAAAATATTATATGTTTGATCTTTAATGCTATTAAACAAAGGATCTTAATGCTTGTTTTGAGAGTGCAAATTATCATTAATTTATCGCTAAATTGTTGTAACACACATTGAGCCTGCATATTTAGAAAGAAAACATTAAAGCTTAAAGTTGCCAAGTTGCCATTTTCCACACTTATAGACACACAAGACCCTGAAGTGTTATCGTGAGCTTACCAGTGCGATCGCAAAAACCAAAAGACTCTCTCGCACTCACCTTTCCTGAATAATTAAATAGCGTCAGTCCAATCCCGCTACACATCTTGCACCACCAAGGTCAACAAACAGCAAAAATGGGAAAACATGTCCAAAACCACGCCTAGCCTTTCGGTTCTCATTCCGAATTATATCAACGAGTCCCAAATAGTATTGTTATTCTCAAAAATAGACCCAAATTAGAGTGACTTTCAAATTTTAGCCCCAAATAAAATGACTTTGTTAAAATAGCCTTTACTTGTTAAGTCATATTTTTTTTGACGAAAATACCCTCCTCCAAAATATTCGTTGTTCAATCTCTTTCTTCGTCTTTTTATTCCAAATTCCAGAATCAACCCATGTGATGGCTCTCTAAAGCCCGAGGCTAAGTTTCCCAAATCGTTAAATCTCTTTCTTCCTCTCTTTCTTCCAAATTCCAGAATCGACTTTCAAACATTCGCAGAATCGACTTTTGTTGTAAGGGTTCTTCAGGTATGAAATTCATCATCAAAAGTCATTGTGGTAATTTTAGCTTATTGATGCATTGTGGTAATTTTAGCTCGTTATATAATTAGCATATTGATTTGATTTTTGGGGAGGTGAACGTAAGCTAAACTTGGGATATGCTATTGTTGGAGTAACATATTTACCATTGAGGAATTCCGTCGAACAGATTGTGGGGAGTTTGTTATTGTGGTTATAATTTTGTTTGAGTAGTTATGGGGGTTGGTCTTGGAAGGAAAGGCCGTTAATATGGGAGTTGACATTGATCGCAATATATTTTGGGAAGGCCAAATGTATAAGGTCAAGGTGGTACAAGAAAATAGTTCCAAGTATTTCAAACTAGTGGTATAATTAGCATTAGAAGATGATAAGGAATTGTGTCGAACAGGTTGTGGGGACTTTGTTATTGTGATTATAATTGTGTTTGAGCAGTTACGAGGATTTGGTCTTCGAAGGAAAGGCTGTGTTTTATCCAACCTATGTTTTAGAGATTAAAGAAGCACTAACTTGTTGATTCTAAGAGAGAGCACCTTAGTTATTAGCTTGTATAACATAGAGCAATATGCAATGGGTTTAAACTCTCTAATGGTAGTAGGATTTGGCACTAGAAGAGAACTACAACCACCAAAATATCTGAATAATAAATGCATTTATGAAAGACGGGTGGAGCCAGGGTCGTATATCACATGGGCCTTCGTGAAAGAATTACGCTAAGGGGGAAAGTATATTTTTATGTATATATAGTAGATACTGAATCCCTTGATTTCTTTCATGTGTTCACCTATTTATATTCAAAACTCCCTTAGTGAAAGTCCCGACTTCTCCACTGATGGCAGACCACATTCAAGTGCTGGGTAAGTGAAAATGGCAATACTTTTAGCTTTGGAAACTGATTGTGATGGAACTTACCTTAAAACCTAAGATCGTAGAGTTTCTATCAGTTCATAAAGTTAATATCATATACTCTAGATAATGACTATAGATGAGCAGTTTCTAAGGCTGCAATCATTGAAAATGACAAATCAAATAGCTGACCTTTTAAACCTCTAAAGTCCAATGTGTTCAATTTTCTTGTTCAAGATGAGGTGTGAATGGTGTAGACATCAATAATTATTTTCCTAGTTTCCAACATATGTATCTTGTGAGGGCCCTCTAGTTAGTACAAATGAGTTTTGCAATTAGCTATTAGATTACTACACACTACATTTTAAAGATACTAGAAAATGTCTTGCACTTTGCTAGATTGAATCCAAAAACAACACACACACAGAGTATTGTTAACATTGATTCAACATTTTTATCCATTCAAGATTGTGTTTTTATGCTATTTTTGGTCCTAAATTACGGTCATATGTACAAGAGAAAAATCAGGCTGACTTATGCTCTTCGAAGAGTTAAGGTTTCATCGTTTGAATTTAGATAGCTTTAAGACTCCATACATCCAACATTGTATTCTTGAGATGTAAGTTGCGCGTGCATGAAACCTTAGGCTAAAGAAATTTTAAAAAAATGTAAGTTTCCAACTTTTGATCATTGACTATATCTTCTATTGCAGGTCAATATCTGATGTTTTGAGTGATCATACTATAGAAGTCGGACCAGCCAGTTTTACCCTTCACAAGGTACAAAAATAAAGTGTCCAATCTTTCTTCCTCTCGTGTAATTTAATCTACCGCTTTTCATCATCATTGCAATGCTCAAGTCTATGGAAAAATAAAAGTCGTGCAAAGAAATGGCTAGTCTAAAGTACCATGAAAAAGATTGATGTTTTAGTCATTATAAGTAGGCTACCGATATCAATACAATTGTGTTGAGGAGACAAGAAAAGTCAATAGCCAGATGCAAAAACAGAACTACAGAACCTAAGCTATGTGCTTCGTGTTAAAATTAAGAAAAATGAAAGAAGAATATCTTGGATAAATTTCTAATGTGATTGCTAATTTGTCATTATTTGTTGTTCCATCTGGTTATAAAGCTACTGCTAGAGGCGAAGGATACAAAGGTTTCAAGAATCAATGTTATTGGTCTTTCTGGCGGATCTCATGTATTTGAACTTGCTGGAAAGTTTTGCTATGGAGTGAACATTGAGATTACCATATCAAATCAGGCGTTACTCTGATCTAGAGAGGCGCGTTGGTCTGTAGCTAGATCAGGAAACTCTTGAAGATATTCTCATACCTACACATCCACAAGGAAACAATCACAGCCCTCTCTATGACATAGATTCTATCTTGAGGATCATTTCCTTTTTCTTGAAATTGATAACTTTTGCCCAAGAGTCAAAAGTTTATTCTCTAATTGCACTGATTAGATTATTAATACATATGCAACTCTTTCCTCATAGGCAAGACTTTAGAAAATTATTAAAATTGAAAACTTTTGCCCAAGAGGCAACAGTTTATTCTCTAATTGCACTGATTAGATTATTAACATATATGAAACTCTTGCCTCATGGCAAGACTTCAGAAAATTATAGAAATTTAAAACTTTTGCCCAAGAGGCAATAGTTTATTTTTTAATTGCACTGATTAGATTATTAATATATATGCAACTCTTGCCTCATGGGCAAGACGTAGTTAAGAAAATTATTAAAATTAAAAACTTTTGTCCAAGAGGCAAATGTTTATTCTTTAATTGCACTGATTAAATTATTAACATATATGCAACTCTTGCCTCGTGGGCAAGACTTAATTTAGAAAATTGTTGAAATTTTAAACTTTTACCCAAGAGGCAACAGTTTATTCATTAATTGCACTGATCAGATTATTAACATATATGCAACTCTTGCCTCATGGGCTAGAGTTAGTTTAGAAAATTGTTGAAATTGAAAACTTTTGCCCAAGAGGCAAAAGTTTATTCTTTAATTACATTGATTAGATTATTAACATATATGCAACTCTAGCCTCATGGGCAAAGTTTAGTTTAGAAAATTATTGAAATTGAAAACTTTTGCCCAAGAGGCAACAGTTTATTCTTTAATTGCACTAATTAGATCAATAACATAAATGCAACTATTGCCTCAAGGGCAAGACTTAGTTTAGAAAATTGTTAAAATTAAAAACTTTTGCCCAAGAGGCAAAAGTTTATTCTTTAATTGCACTGATTACATTATTAACATATATGCAACTCTTGCCTCATGGGCAAGACTTTAGAAAATTATTGAAATTAAAATTTTTTGCTCAAGATGCAACAATTTATTATTTAATTGCACTGATTAGA
>NW_025862279.1:0-2345 GCF_002878395.1 Capsicum annuum
GAAAGGGATACTTTATTTAGTTGAAATAAAAGATAGAAGGGTTTGAACATAAACGACAAAGGGACAAAACAAGATAGATTCCAAACTACAACCCTGAAATAATTCAGATAATAGAAAAGAGAACAAAACAAACTACCAAACATCCATCCTAGCAGGGAGAGGAGTGACTTCTCAATTGCTGAGCTTGACATCTTAGCCACTGGTTTGCATATCAGCATGACTAGAGCTTTCCTCACTGTCAATGTTCTGCACCATAATTGATTTATCATGAATCATTTTTTCTATTTCTCTTTTCAAAGCACGACAATCTTCAATACTGCGATCCTGAACATTAGAATGATATGCACATTGTACATTAGGATCAAAACTTCTTGAATGCGGGTCAGGAGTATACCCGAGGAGAGGAGTGATGATGCCCCACTGTACCAATCTCTGAAATAAACTGGCATACGACTCCCCAATTGGTGTGAAGCTATCCCTCAACTTCTGCCTCATTTCATTGTTTGGATTGGATCGAAAATTGGGCCTAGAAGGACTTTGGTATGTTTATGGAGTTGGAGGATGACTCTGAGGAGTTGGTACGTGCCATTGTGGGTACGATGAGGTATGAACATATGGTTGTGCATTGTACAATGGACATAGAGGTGGGGGAATAGAGTATAATAAATTTTGGGAGTGATTATGTGGAGTTTGTAGATGAACTTGGGCTTGAGCCTGAGGGTAACGATGACGTGGTCTTCTTGACCGTGCCCGCTGTCCAACTATAATAGCAGATACATCTTCCTCATTCTTCTTCCCCCCAACACTTCCTAAACCCTTTTGAATTTCTTCAGTAGCTGCTCTCAATGTTGCAAAACTCACAATGCTACCGGTCTCAATTCCATCTTCTATTATCTACCCTATTTTAAGGACCTCAACAAACGACTTGCCTAATGTAGGTAACATGTGTTGATAATATGTTTTATCTTGTTCTTGAATAAAAACTTCCACTATCTTGTTTTCTTTCATTAGTGGTTTCACCTTAGCACCTTGTTCACACCATTTGATCGCATACTCCCTGAAACTCTCAGTATTCGTCTTCTTCATATTGGTTAGGGATTTTTTGTCAGGGATCAATTTCCACATTATATTGAAATTATTTCACAAATTCATTATCTAAATCATCCTAACTATTCCACCTATCAATATCCTGATCAACAAACCACTCTGAGGCTAGACCCGAAAGACTCTCACCAAAGTAAGTCATGAGCAGTTCTTCTTTGCCTCTAGCACCTCTTAATTGGTTACAATAACATCTCAAATGTGCCACCAGATCCCCGTATTCATCATAATTCTCAAACTTTGGCATCTTAAAGCCGAGGGGAAGGTTGACACCTGGAAACATGCATAAGTCCTTATATGAGACACTTTTGTAACCCCAAAGTCCTTGAAAGTTCTTCATAGCCAGTTCCAAACTTTTTACCTTTTGGGTCATCTCCTCTTGCTCTTCTGTCATAACAGGCTTTTTAGTATTGAGAGGAAATTCGGGTGGTTGAGTGTAGCCATAAGGACCAGTCAACTTAAATGTGGGCTCTCTCACAGAGTGGGGAAGCACAACCGATGGATGAACATCAAGAGTAGGAGCTTCAGATGGTAGTGGAACCACAAACACAGGTGTCATAGGTGGTGCAGGATGAGCAGTGGGCCTCCATTGAGGAATTACCATAGGCACACTAGAAGTGCTGGGATAGTACTATTGCAGAGTGAATCCCGACATGTGTTTTGCTGTACCAGTGGGAATAAAAGACTGTGCCTGAGAAAGCGGCGGGTAATTTAAAATGAGATCATTAAGGAATGGGGGTGCATCTCTGCCATTTGTTGCCTTAATTTCAAGATCTCTTTATTTGATCATGTATTCTCATTCCCTGAAATTCTCTATCTGATTAGTGACAATAATGTCAGTATCTTCGTTGGCCATATCTTTCCTTTTGACTCGGTACAATATGGAGGACCAGTCAAAATGCCACAAACCAACCATTTTAAACTAACTGAGAAATAGAAACAATAAAGGTGTTAGGATGCAACACTATTTAAAGAACTCTTTTCTTTTGTCTTATTTTTGAAAAGATCACCGAACCCAAGAAAGGCGCCTATATATCTCACTCCCAAGAGAGGAGAATCAGTTGTGCGTAGTTCGTGAAGTTTGACCAAAAAATGACCAATCAAATTCTCTTTATTTTTTTGTTTTTGTGAAACTTAATGAAGAAAAGAAAATAATAAATTGTCAAAAGAATTGACAAAAATCTGTTTGAATTTGTCAACTTCCTATACAAAATGAAACCTATGATTACCAAATAAAAATCTTT
>NW_025862280.1:0-3362 GCF_002878395.1 Capsicum annuum
ATCAACAATGAATCAAAATACCATAATATTCACTTTTATCAATTTTTGATTCCCGACCCAAATCCATTCTAAACATCAATAAAGTGTCATTTCAATACACAGTCCATTATCACAAAATGAATCACATAATCGTAACAACAACAATTTATATCATGTTCTGAATAGAATAAATAATGAAATAAAAAGATGAAGGAAGTAGAATTGGACCTCAATTTGATGATTTTATTTCGATTAAACCTAGATGGACCAAAACTCACAAAGCCACGGAACCTCAACAAATCCACCTTCACGGTCAACTTTCATGTCTAGGCCTCCTCGGACTGTTTGAAGAAGGTAAGGAAACAAGACAGTTTTTTTCTTTTTTTGATCGATTTTAGAAGATGATTCAACCGGAGTGACAAACTCCGATAGGCTTGAAACAGTGACGAGAAAAGAGGGTTTTGACATATTGTTGAAATTTCCAGTGAAATTGGATGGAAACAAACCGAATCTCGATGAATTTTGGACGGTTGATGATGTTCTCCGGCGAGAATCGATTGGAACAACAACAACGATAACTAGCGGTGTTCACCGATTGGCGATTCCGGTGAGAATTCGTCGGAATAACTGTTCCTCTCTAATTTTTCTCTTCTTTTTCAGCTCCCGCATTTTACTCCCTCTCTCGCGCGTGTTTTCTCTCCTCTCTCATGCTCAAATCTCTCTCTATATAGGGTTTTCTCTCCATTCATGGTGGGTCTTTGTGTTTTTTGTGTGAATCAGTGTATTTTGTGTATTTTATGGAAGAATCCCATGTGGTCTGTGCGTGTATGGAGTTTTTGTTGTGCCTCCGTGAAGAAGAAAGAGTTCCAAAAATGGAAAAAAAAGAAAGAAAAAAAAACTGTGCGTGAGAATGTCCCCCTTTTGCTTGTGTGATGGAAAGATATATTGTTCAAGAAAAGAAAATAAAAGTGGTCCGTCCTAGTTGTTGTGATCCCTTCCTGGAAGTTTCCTCAATGTATATTTCCTTTGTGGCCAAGAAAAAGGAGGGGGTCACGTGCGGGGTAGGGGTGAGGGTAGTTAGGTGAGGGGTGAGGTGTTGTTTTTTAATTGGGTAGGTTGTTGAAATATTAGAATGAGACAAAGTTTGTTATGACTTGTTATTTGGATAAAAACAAAACAAAAATAAATACATAAATTAGTTAACTTTTTAGACAGAATATAATGCTTTTAGTTTCTTTATATCGGAGTATGTTATGTTTGGACTATTATCAAAATTATAACCCTCAAAACAAATTTAATAAAATATATATGAATAATTAACGAGTGTCACATTAATTTGGTAACTCGATCAATTTTGAAGAGTCACTAAAATAAATATTATTTGTGCACCACTCTAAATATTGAAAGTTTGATTTAAAAAGCTTAACTAAATATTACCAGGATTAAAAATATAATTATCAATAATCAAGGGATCAAAATTATTATTATATCAAAGATAAACACGAAAAGAATTTAGTTTCAAAAAAATTGAGTGTATTCAGAATGTGGATTAATTAGAGACACATTTACTTGTAAACACATGGATTATATAGCTATGTCCCACCCAAAAAATGAAAAAAAATAGTACTAATACTTTAGACATCAATGATTAATTGTTATAGAAGACGTCCAAATCAAATGAATGTTTTAATTTTTTTTTAAAAGTAATTATGTGGTCGTCCTCAAAATTGTAGAACTAAGTACTAGTCTAAATTAAAAATAAAAATTTAATGTAATCTTAGGCTGCCTTTATCCCTATTGGCTAGATATCATTTTCAAGTCTGTTAACTTTGGAGAAAATAAAATAAATAAATTATGAAAAATACTTTTTCAAAGATGTCTGCAAAGTAAAAATTAAGTAGGGCCAAATTTAGGGCAATTGATTGTTCTTTATTCCAACAACATTAATGTTGTCATGTTTCTTGGATACAATTTCCAAAGAAATCTATAGAGAATGGAAAAATTAAAAAATAGTCAAAAAATTTCTCGACTCGTAAAATTAAATTGAATATGTTACCGTTATATAAAAGGAAAATAAGAACGCAAACCTTTTGTACTATATATCATTTGCTTTTTTGTGTTATTTGTATACGTCGATGGTGTAATTTCTTTTTACATAATCATGTAAGTTATAAGTTAAGCTCATATAATTTTGTCTAATAGTATCTTTTTTTTTAGTTGGTGGTTGAATATTGGTGAACTAAACCTCTGGACCATGGACCATACAAATACAAATCCATAAATGAATAAGACACAATGGTGTATAACAAATACAAAATTGTGTTTCCTAATATACATAATGATTGGAACATATTAATAGGCCCATTTAACTTTGGGCTGAATTTACTAGGGACCTCAAGTAAAACCAGTCCAACCCATATCTTTATACTTGAAAAATCTATTTTTCTCTAATTGTTGTAGCTTTCTTCTTTGATACTTGTTCCTAGATTTTGTATGTATATCGGTTAATGATGCGATTGAGGAAGTTAATCCATTTTCATTAATGCTGGCCCAGTTGAAGCTCGTCTATGTCCCATCCTGATAGGTCTTCGATTTGCCCCTAGCCTAACTTTACAAGCCATCTGTCTTCCCCAGTCTCTGAAGTCCTCCAGGGTCCTAGCCCTATTTTTTCACCCGAGTCTGAAGTTCAATGACTTTCATCATTGACGAGCACCTGGCTAATAAGACAATGAAGTGAAGAGCCTATGCCACATATAGTGAACTATTTATAACCTACTTGTCTTTTCCTATCTAGGCCATGGACATGCACTTGCCAAAGGATATTATTATGGAAATCCTCATGAGGCTACCTTTGCAGTCCATTCTTCGATTCAAATGTGCTTCGAGATCTTGGAAGATATTAATTTCAGAACCCTATACTTTGAGATAAAGCATTGGAATCATGCCGAGAATAGCCAAAATTCTAATAAATATCATATTCTATGTGATAAGGTTGACACGTTTTTGTTCTATTGTTCTTCTTTATCATTCAATAGCACCTACAGCCTGAGATATGACTGGACTAGTGATGACTATATAAGATTGACAACACTTAATAATGGCTGCAACCCACATAGTAAAACCCTTGCACTAAAGAGTGATTCTTGAAGAAAAATTGATAGCGATCCACGTGGCATTCACAATCGTGTATGTTATAATCTAGTCTCTTCGACATTTCATCATGACACATTTCATTGGATCAGTATTGATATTCCATCTAAGTATTTTATAGTTTCATTTAGTATATCAAATAAGGTTTTGCCAGAGGGAAGTTGTGTTTTGAGCATGAATATCCAGCAAAATAGACATGGTGTATCAATATTAGAAGGGATGCTTTGTGGTAA
>NW_025862281.1:0-1465 GCF_002878395.1 Capsicum annuum
ACCTTTTTACCTATGATAATAACCATGTTAATTTTGAATTATTATTATGTAGAGGTAGGAATTTTGGTGGCTGGTTTTTATGTTGGAATGATAATGATATGTAGACGAGGTGGACCTTAAGATCAATAGTGGCACCATACTTGATAAGTTTCTTTGTAGAGGTAATGAAACAAATGTATCTTAAGGTTCCTAATCCAAAGGTAGTCTTACCTTTTGGGTATGTTAAATCCATTAAGACCATTGTAGTTTTCTTATCTCTTGTTATTTATCAAAGCCACTTCCTTTGTGCCATTCATGCTAAGCTCTTCATGTCACACACAAAGGACCCGTGGATATATTTCAAAAGTGAACAACCTTGGCTTGATGATATACGTGCTAGTAACGGATTGTGTTCCTTATTCCTTGATGTGTATATTGGCCATGTCCTTTGTAATGATCATACTAAATGTTTCATTGTCAAAAAAAAGGATTGCTGGTTGTATAGCAAAAGTGTACTCCCTTGGAGGGCTTATATCAATTGTTAAACTAGCCCTAACCCTCCTATCATGAGGAATGTGTGCATGTTTTCCCTCTCTTTGGTTTTACAAGGTTTGAATTTGAGGTCAAATTCCTTTTAAGATGGAGAGGATGATACAAGCATAAAGAGCACAAGGATTATAAGGTCTTATCAAAGTTTCACTCTTCGGATTGTCAAAGGTTCAAGCCTCGCATTTGTAAGTTCTCGAAGACCTTTTGGAACCATTACAAAGCCTTGTTCAAGTTGAAGATTGGAGAAAGAGTCCTTACACTCCAAGGTCACCTATACTTGGGATAATTAAGGGCAATATTGTCTTTTGATGGCTCTCTTTTACAATCCAAAGGAGCACCCTTCATTAAGGTTATTTTAGTCTTTGTTTGTAATAAGTATAAATAGACCATTTAGCTCCTATTTTCATTAGACTTTTGATGAATTGATTGAGTATTACTCAAATTGTATTTTCTTTCCTTAGTGTAGGGCTTGGAAAAGTCATCTTAGTGTAGGTCTTGGAAAAGACATCTAAACTAGGGATTAATACATTTGATGGATTTCACTTGTGTTGATCAATTAACAAGAAAGGTGTGATTGAGGAGTGTGAATTCCTTTGGTCCACCTAAGAGTATGGTGTTATCTCTCATTGGTGTTGTGTGTCTTGATGTTTGATACATACCTTGGTGCTATTCATTGATGTGAGTGTATGTCTCACTACGATCCTTTACATTTTATACACTTTTATCTTTTTATGTGTTGAATCCGTGTCTTCTACATCATCTTTCTCTCTTGTAGTTTCTGATTTTTAGGTTCTTAAGCTTAATTTCATTTTTTAGTATTTTATTTTTGTATCAATAATATAAATCTTGTAAGTTAAAAACATAAACATAAGCACTTCTTGATAAATTTAAAGCTTTAAATCTCATGATAATCATATGCTTCAAGAATATATAAACT
>NW_025862282.1:0-2743 GCF_002878395.1 Capsicum annuum
ACTTTGTGAATCACTGAATTATGAATTAGTAGTGCATATAATCTACAGAAAATACATAATTACCCCATTGATCTTGTCCGAGATTTACAAAAAGACACCTAAACTTTAACTTCGACCTATTACCCCACGATTCTTCTTTATTTCGTAGCAAACACACCATTTTGATCCCCTGCGTGTACACACGCTCCACCGGCGCGTGAAAGCCTCAAATTTGACTTTTTTGACCAATTACAAGCTGCCACGTGTAAAATAATTTAAAAAATCTATATATATATTTTTAAATTAATATTTATTTATTTTTAAAAATTATTTCATATCCCCTCACCCCCGCAACCCCCCATCTACCATTGTCTTCTTCCCCAACTTCTTCTTCATCACCATCACTCAGCAACATCAATTACAACAACAACAACATCAATTACGCCCACAACAACAACATCATCATCATCATCATCACCATAACCCCACCATTTCTTCTTCAACTCAATGCCACCATTAAAGCTCCACCATTGAAACTTTTTTTTTTAAAAAAATCATATAATTAAAGCTCCATTTGGCAATTAAATCATATCATTTAACTACCCACCATTTCTTCTTCAACACAATATCTTCTTTAACGCCATTAAAACTCTTCAACACAATGTTACCATTAAAGCTATTTCATTGAAGCTTTTTTTTTAAAGTTCCATTAAAGCTTCATTAAAGCTCATTTAACTATCTTTAAAACTCAATTCAATCATTTAAATATCCTTAAAACTCAATTCAATCATTTAACTATTCTTAAAACTCAATTCAATCATAAAAATAATTTTTGAATTGATTTGAACAAAAAAAAATTTGGACGGAGAGTGTACTGGACGCGAGGCGGCGAGGGGGAGGGGGAGGTGCTGGACGCAGGGGGAGGAGGAGGTGTTGGACGCGAGGGGTGGGGAGGAAAGGTGTTGGATGAGGGGAGGTGGAGGTACTGGATTAGGAGTGGGGGAAAGAGGGGGTGGGGTGTTAAATTAAATAAAAAGAAAAATTATATTAAAAAATAAAAATATATGAAATTAAACATATTTTACATGTGGCAACATCTGATTGGTGCGTGTATTTCACTCTCCTTGTTGTAACTGAGATTCAGCAAATAATGATGTGTTTGCAACGAAATAAAATAGAATCGTGGGGTAATAGGTCGAAGTGAAAGTTTAGGTGTCTTTTTACAAAACTCGGATAAGATCAGGGTGGTAATATTGTATTTACTCTCTCTCTCTCTATATTTTTAATAAAACTGACCACACTTGGTCAATTTTGAAAAATTACCACGCTTTTTCCGACCATGCATTTTGGTCATTATTTTGGTTGCAAATGTAGGAAAATCGACCACATGTGGTTTGGTTTTATGGCCAGTTTTTCTATTTTTTTAGTAGTGCTTGTTATTAAATACTATTCATCAGGGTTAGAGCTAACATACAATGAAGGGTCCCCTTCGGCAAAAAATTATACTATTTATACATGGTTAAAATTATTTTTCAGATAAGGCAAGAAGCAAGGGGGTAGCATCTGCGCGAAAGCCGTTGCGCCTTAGCGCACCCCTTTTCTTGGTCGTTAGTGCCCCTACCCCTATTATTTATAGTAAATGTTGAACACCCTTCGGTTAATTCGTGTGTGCACTTTTAAACTTCACTTAATGAAAATTTTGGCTCCGCCACTACTATTCATCAGTCGATGCATTTTTCAAGGCATTACATTTATTATTCTTATAGGGTGATATTATATAATAATACTTATTATTTAATTCTTTTTATCCTACATGCCAAATTTATAGTGAACAAACATTGTTGAAAGAAGGAAATACTACTCTTCATCTCTCTCTCTCTCTCTATATATATATCTATATAAATATACACACACACATGAAAATACCTAAGTATATCCTTGAACTATAATAAATGATACGTATATACCCTTCGTCATATTTTGGGTACACATATGCCCCTACTGTTAATAAAATGGTACATATATGCCCTTCACACTGACGGTGGGGGCATATGTGTATCCAAAGTATGACGGAGGATATATACATACCATTTATCATAGTATGGGGGTACATTTATTCTTTTTTTTTTAATTTTTATATGAAATAATTAGCCCAAACCTACTACTCGACCCAATAAACCACTACCCGACCGAGTCCCAATTAAAATCCAAGAGACGCTACACATTTTTTTCACCCCTATAATGATATACACACAATACCGAAATACTCACTACTATCAATTTCAAAATTTTTTTATCACTGACCCATAACACCCAAAACAATACCAAGTAAATTGAATCCCTTAAATTTCAATTTTCAGCAAAATTTCATCGAAAAAATACTATCCATAACCAGCCAATACCACATAGCCAACGTCTCTATCGAATCAAAAATACCCCATCGGTGAACCATCACCGCACCCCTAGTTTCATCCACCTTTAACCTAACCTCCATTCCCTTCAATTAGTAAACACCATCTAGTAACAATGATTAATCACTATAATATGATTGGGGTTCACATTTAAGAGAAAAACAAAGGGGGTATCAGCTTAGAAACAATAAATAGAGTCATATATAGTTGGTTTGAAAGGATTCAATGGGTTTATTGAGTCGGGTAGTAGGAGTAGGTTAATTATTTGAGATAAAAATTTAAAATAGAAAAGGGAACAATATAGCTTCAAACTATGATAAATGGTACGTATATATTCTGCGTCATACTTTGAG
>NW_025862283.1:0-2954 GCF_002878395.1 Capsicum annuum
TAGTTGGCAATTTCAAGAAGTTCACCATAGCAACACTAACAACATTTTCCCAACTACCACTATCTATCACCAAAGTGCACACACTTTCCTTTATAAGGCATTTAGTATGGAATAGATTCTCCTGTTGGCAAGGATCATCTATTGCCTTACTAATCATGGCACGCCTCACTACAAAGTTTGGAACCATGCACTCTCCTTCTTGTGGATAAGCATCCCTACAATCATCATCATTATGTGGCTCATTTTTGGGTTTCTCTCCATCTCGAGGATCGGCCTCATTCTCTTTTTTTTAAGACCCACTTCCTCACAAAGGTAATACAACATCCCTTTCCTTAGGATTACATTACGTCAGTTTGGACATTCATTGGCTTTATGTCCCCAACCTTGGCACTTAAAAATTGGAACCCTTTAGGATTAGGATACTTGTGAGCTTCTTGCCGGGGAGCAAATTTGTTTTTGGGCCAACCCAAAGATGGTTGAACCATATCTTTGATCCTCAGCCAACTCGAGGTTGATGGTCCCTTTGCCTTGAACGACGACCTCTCTTTAAGCTCCTTTTCAATCTCAAGATCTGTTTGGAAAATTCCTTCAACGGTATCAAACTTATGAAGCGTCAAATAAGTGGAGATCTCTTTGTTCAACCCACATTTGAACCAAATGATGTCATGGCCAATTTGTTCTCCACGATGATCAATCTTTAACATGAGTTGTTGAAACTTATCATAATATATCATCACACTTCGATTCCATGTTGCAAATTGTACAACCTAGCAAGTAACTTATGACGATAACTTTTGGGAAGATACCATTGCCTCATTAGATACCTCAACCAAAACCATGGTGGTGGTTGTCCATCAATCAACTCATCACCAAACCGTTTGACATATTTCCACCATATGTTAGCGTAGCCTTCAAAGTGACCTATGGCATAACAAATATTCTCCTCCTCTGATATATCATTCACTTGAAATACTTTATCACACGCTGACTCCCAAGAAAGATACACCTCGGGGTCACTTTCACCCTGAAAGATAGGTAGGCTCAATTTGATAGTATTGATACCTAAGTCTCTCTCTTGGTGTCAGTTTTCCCTTTCTCTATATCCTCGGTATCTTCTTGGATCCACACGTCCCCATCTCATCTCCTCTTTACTCATGTAAGCATCGTCAAAGGCTCCATACCCTTCCTAATACTCTCTACCATATTCCTCAAAGTGGACGGGACGGTTTTGGACGTTTAGAACTTGATTTGGAGGGATTGGATTTTATAGATGTGGTGGTATTTGGTTTAGTGAAGCTTGGAAGGGAGGGTTCAAATTTTGTGGAGGAATTTAACGTCCGAGTCCCTCTTGCAAAACTTGAAGAGTTTAGGAATAGGTTGGTCTATTGGAGTCTTGGTTTAGGGGGTTATGAGTGGTTTGGCTTGTGGCATTTAGCAGAGCTAGTGAAGGATTTGGCAATTATGGCCATGTTTTGGGAGTAACAGTGGCGGAGGAATTTCTATCATGTACACTTGATGAAATATGTCAAGGAGTAGAAGGACGAGAGTTCCTTTGACTCTCCACTTGTTCTAACCTCCCACTAATAGTCGTTACTTTTCCCCTTATGGCTCCCACTTCTGTACTCAACCTTTCAAGAGCTCGGGTCATAGCCTCAAGAGTGACCCTCATATTCTATATCTCATTAAAATCTATGGTTTGAGATGTGGTTCCCTCCATAGTCAAGGTATCACCTACACAAGCAACAAACAAGTTAGTTTAAAATCTCTCTTCACTCACACACTCTCGGATCACTCACACTCGAGCTCTACAAGTGTTGTAGATTGGTTAGTAACCCATGAATCCTTAAGGTTTGAGTATGCTCTTGTCCGGAGTAGATTCTTGTTTGAAAATCAAAGAATTCTTGTCGGACTAGATTCAAGGAGTCACAACGTATTCTAACAATAAAATCACACAAAGAAACGCTGACACAAATACAAGGCTTCAAAGGACTAATTGACAACCTAGTAAGAATGTACTAGCTTGCTAATTAGTTCTTGAGTCAATTAGAAGAAACTAAGAATCAATAATTAGAAACTAGAATATCCAAATTGAGTTTAATTAATGACATGAACAGTGATTAAGGTGATGTGGCTACATGGAATTAGTCACGGGTCCATACATTTTATTCATCAACTTGAAGCCTTAATCTTCACAATTTTGTAATAGATGACTTTGCTTTTGGAGGGAAAGTAAAGTCTTGTAACTTTTCAAAATTTTCCAACTCAAAAAGATGAGGCTTGACTTCACTAGTTCCATAAGACAAGGCTCCTTGTTTTAAGGGAAAGTGGTTGTTAAGTCAAGGAAGTGATGTTGGCAAGTCTTTTCACAAACAACTTTACAACCTTGTCTTACAATTCTTTTGGATCTATTTTAGTCTTTATAGTGGTCAAGATATGAGATGATGAGAAGATCAAGATGATCACCACCACAATACTTCAAGAACACAACCACAATTCACCAACAATATCCCACTTTAAAGTCAAGCAACAACACATAAACTCAGCCTACTTTAAGTTCGTCATACTACCACGTCAAGTCCACAATAGCAATGCCAATATGTTAAGCTCAACTTAGCTTTAGATACCTTTTGTGTTAATGGGAAAGAAATCAACACAAGAAAAAAACTAGACAAATAAATGAATATCTAGATCTAAACACACAAACACCAATCTCGGCCAAGACAACAACACAACACAATTTTTTTGGCCAAGAACAAGATGGACAGATTTCTCTTTCAGTAACTTTTTTTTTTTGGTATTTTTCAACTACCAAACCCAAGATTGATTTTGTTGGAACAAAATCAACCACAAGCTTTGATACCAAATGATATGAGCCCAAGTTCACAACAAAAGAAACAAACAACAACAAGAACAACAAGATGAACAAGTGCTAGTGAATCGAAATAGGCCACACA
>NW_025862284.1:0-1722 GCF_002878395.1 Capsicum annuum
TATGTATGTATGTATGTATGTATGGTTGTGTGCATATGGATGGTTTTACTTGATTTTATAAATGGCATTATTTTATCCTTGTCCTGAGTTCATGTTAGCAATCACTCGCTAACCCATCTTCGGGCGGCTGTATACCCACACTATGCAGGAACTGGCCATTCTACTCCTCCTACATAGTGATTGACTCAGGGATAGTTGTTGTATTAAAGTGGTGAGTTCCATCTTTACGAAAGGCTCCATTTAATGTTTGGATATTTTTAGACATTTTGACTTATTTATGGATATTGGTTTTGGCTATGGTTGGGGGCATATCCCAACCGGATATTATTATTTTTTTGGTTAGAGGCTTTTTGGTATTGCTATGAGTTGGAATGGGCGGGATCGGTATTGGTGTTAGACCTAATATTGGAATTGGAATTGGGGCTGACATAATTTCCTACTGTTCCATCGTACTCATTTTGGAATTAATCATATTATGTTTTAGAACTTATTTGTTATAACTTCGTTTATGGCCCTTATATTGGTATTGGTTTTTTTTTGTATGATTGGACTATCGGTATGGGATGGTTGGACTCGGTTGGGTCGGTCACTGTTGTGATCCTATCTTAGAGTCTTTATGTAAGCTATTACACTATCTTGTTATTTGCTCGAAATTCAGTCAACTCAGGGCAGGTGGCTGGAGGTTGGGTTGGGTAATAGGGGTGGTCTCCGGTCTTGGTCGGACGTGGGATGCCCGTTACAACAAGGCCACCAATCAGTTCATGTCAAATACATCATGTGGTTGGTTGGGGAAATAGTCATTGAGATTGGTTGTGAGAATATCATACTCATTCATGAAACATTGGTAACACCGTGGCAACATTTGAGAAACACTGGCAACACCTTTTCAAAATCCTATGGGATGTGCCAATGAGGAGATATTGTACCATCTTATAAAACCCTCCCCGAGGGATGTGCTACGATGGAGATATGGATTTGTGGATTGTATACGGGTTGATTGTAACACCCCATATTCAAGTACATGTATTGGCGTATTCAAGTACGTGTATTGGTCTTATTTATATGGAATTAATTTTTTTATTTTATTTATACCAGAATTTGCCCGTCGATGGTTCCATGCTAAGGATATTGAATAAGCTTTCCAACGATATAAAGATTTCAAAAAACGGATATGTTTCCGATATAATCGAGCACGTTCGAAACTATAAAACGATGATCGAGATATTTTGGAATAGTAAATGTGCAGGAAAATTTCCTGCACACAAACTACTGAGGCTAGCCAAATTTTTGGGTCAACTTTGAATGATCATAACTCCCTTAATATAATGAAATGAGACCTACGAAAAGAAATATCTTTGAGTCTTATTTCCAATGCAATTAGTTTCATCCAAATCCAAAGTCTGAGTAAGGAGTTATACTCGTTTTACTTCAGTCTATCAAAATAGATTTTTAGGGTCAACTTCAAACGACCATA
Organism: Capsicum annuum; assembly: GCF_002878395.1. Taxonomy (NCBI): domain Eukaryota; kingdom Viridiplantae; phylum Streptophyta; class Magnoliopsida; order Solanales; family Solanaceae; genus Capsicum; species Capsicum annuum. The sequence goes on from NW_025862284.1 coordinate 1,475, forward strand.
ACTCCTTGTACAGGACGAAATGGGTGTCCTACTTAATATGAAATGAAATAACTTTGAGTTATCTTTTCAACGATACCAATTTCACCAAAATTCGAGATCGGAGCAAAGAGTTATGGTCGATCTACTTTAACTTATCAAAATAGTCCACCAAAGGACAGATTTGACATTATTTAAATTTTAAAGGCATTTTGGTCATTCCCTATTATATTATGGACGGGAATATGTGTATATATACATGTATATGAGTT
>NW_025862285.1:0-2145 GCF_002878395.1 Capsicum annuum
CGACTTAATTACCCTAAAAATAACTCAAAACAGTGTTTAAGTCACTTGAAACCATAAGATATGCCCCGCATATGATATCGCATATATTTACATAGACGCCGCATATGATATCGCCTAAATTTATATAGGCGCCACATATGATATCGCCTATATCTACATAGGCGCCGCACATGCTATCGCCTATATTTACATAGGCGCTGCATATGCTATCGCATATGCTTTCCAGTGGCCATGTGCGATTGGTTAGGCGACGCACTCTACTTTGCAAAGCCATAACTCCTAGCTCGGGTGTCGGATTTTGATGAAATTGGTATCTTTGGAAAGCTAATTTGATTCTCTATAATTTGGTGGGTATAAATATGCAGAAATAACACATTAACATCGAGTTGTACTCGTTCAAATATGACCCTTATGAAATCGAACACTAAAACTTGATCGATTCAAAAACTCTTAGCTTGTATTACCTTAAGTGACTCATATGAAGATGATTAACGCATCATAAGCTATATTATTGCTAGGATACTCATTGTAAGTCATGTACTCAAGTATGAATCACAGGATAGGAAATTTCATATGTAGGAAAAATGGTTCGTCTCCTAGCTTAGAAACATGCGGGGTATAACAATATCTCCCCCTTGGGAACATTCGTCCTCGAATGGAAATTAACTGAGGTGGGAGAGATGATAAAATGAAGTACGTGTAAGACATACAATACTGAAACATGGGTTCATGACTGACTTGACTGACATGACTGAAAGCTGAGGACAACATACTGAACATGCATATCTGATGCATGGGAAGCTGATTCATGAATATAAGACTGAGGATTCTAATAAAGTGAGTTTTCTTAAAATGAGAATGCATATCTAATGCACAACTGAAAGGCTGAATCCATGCATATCTGATGCATGATTACATGACTGACATGATATGTAAATGTATGAGTGAAGATACTGATAAATAGTATTTTCTCTACTGAACAGGTATATCTAATGCCTAAATATCTGACTGAGCTGACTCTTGAAATCTTGACTAATTATGCCATGGCACTTGATAACTATTTTATAACGGGAATATAAAAGCATCAAGAAAAGGTAAGGTATCTCCCCTTTGGGACACTATGTCCCTCTAGGAATGTTTACCTTGCTAAGATACTGGGGTGATACACAGGGCATCTACGAACTAGATTATAACTAAACATTGGAGAGCTGAGACTAATGTATGATGCATGAACTGAACTAGACCTGCTAATATTACTGACTAACTCATGTGGAAACATAAGCTCAAACGAGCGCAAGATAGCTAACAATGCATACAATGATCATGAAAAACTTATAACGTACCCGAATCTAGGTTGGGGAAACTTTCTGGATCATGGTGAGTTTGGAGTGAATAGAGTTGATTCTGACGCTGGCCACTATTGGTGCTGGGATTTGCAGCCTTCTCACGTGAATCTCTACCTTTCTGAGCTAACACTCCACACTCCCGCATTCTTTGGCCTGGCCTACCGCAACCAAAACATACCTGACTATTAGCTATACATGCACCTAGATGATTCTTGCCATACTCTCCACAAAGTGGATAAGTATGCTCACTTCTAACACTACTCTGGGCTTTGGAGCCTGGCGCCCCACCACGACTAATATCTCCAAAGTTAGGTGTGGGCACACTAGCTGAAGATGGAACAGGGGATGAATTTTTCTGACTATGGTGAGAACGATTACCACCCTGTGACCCAGCCAGAGAAAAGCTGTAACGACCTGTTCTGAATCTCTTGTTAGATCTCTCCCTCTCATTAGACTTATCTGCCTCTATCTGCTGAGCATGCATCATTAACCTAGCAAGAGCCATGTCCCTATTGAGCATAGCTGTTCTACACTCTTTTAATACTAACCTGGACACACCAGTCACAAACTTACTTATACTCGCTCTGGGTCAGCTATCAAGTCAGGAGCATACTTAGCTAACTGGTTGAACTTAAGACAATACTGCTTCACTATCATGGAGCCTTGTATCAGGTTCATAAACTCTTCTACCTTAGCTTCTCTCGTCTTTAATGGGAAAAACTTATCTAAGAAGGCATCCTAAAATATCTGCCAAGTCATGGGAGTTGCATCTTCCCCTGTACTCTTCTTCCACAACACT